>NW_028258142.1:7790681-8093712 GCF_053883595.1 Heterocephalus glaber | reverse complement strand
TCGTATTTATAAAATGTTGTTCTGACCACGTCACCTCCTTGCTCATATAGTTGTTCCTAGATCCCAGCTACGCCTGAGAGGATAATGCTTTGGTCCTTCAGCTGCTCAGTGGGCCCAGCACTCCTAACTGCTCCAATCTGCCTCTACTCCCTTGGCCCTAAATACCATGGTTCAAATGAGGCCATGCAATACCTTATGTGTTCTTCTTTTTCTGCTCCTTTCTCTTCTTTCTGGACAACTCTTCCATGCCTTTACTCTGTCGCCTGTCTGTCTGTCTGTCATTAGGGACCACTTTGAGCCCTCTGCCCTCTTTAAGTGTCCTTAGTCACTCGGGTTTCAAATGTTTTCATTGAATATGTAAGCACTGCTTTCATCACTCCTTTGGAATAAAACAATACCAGTAGCTTTTAGTGAGATTTTTTTGTATTTATTTCTTGCTTCTACAAATAACTCGAAAGCTTTTCAAGGACAAGGAATATGTCTTATGCTTCTGTGTATAATGTAGATACTTTTTTGGGTATGACAAAATGATGCATCACCATTTCCTTCTCAGGTCGCCTCTCCTCACAGCCTTCTTTCCTTGGCTTCACAAAGAGCCAGAAAATTCCATGCAAAGAGGCTAGAAGGAAGAATACCAGATAAGTTTTAAGCCTTAAAGAGGTGTGTTTCTAAACCTACACAGTAATCTTAAAGCTGAGCATTGTTGAAATACAACTGCAGGGTTGTCTAAAGTCTTTTAATAGTCCCTTAACAAAACAAAAGTCAAGCTTTGCTAAGGTAATTACAAGCTTTAAGAAGGAAAAATTTCACCTTGATAAATCTACCTACACCTTCAGTTTCTGCAGGACTGGACCAAGGTCTTGTGCTCCTCTCCAGTTCATGGGATGGAGGGAAGAAGAAGGGTGCGTACCTGTTACTGTGACTAAGTAAAACAATAAGTGCCATAAGAGAATTCTACTTTTCGGCCCAACTGAACTCTGTACCATTGTCACCTGAGGTGACTCTTAGTGAGATATGGAAGCATTGCAAGACCCCTTACCCACTTGTTCAGTCACCTATTTGGACCCTGGGCTGGGAAGACTGACATCTAGGGGTGGGACAGCAGATTTCCCTCAGGCACCTTCTGTGTACTGTGATCTCTTTCCCCTCCTCATCTCTTGTGCTGATAAATCCACTGTGGTTGGACTCTGCAAATAGTGGTTCACTGCCAAGATGCGGGGGGAAGGAAGAGACAATTAGCCTGAACAGCCTGAAAAATCATGCATTAATTCCTGAAAGTTACTAGGGATAGTACATATTGGATGGGAGTAAGTTTAGGACCATAATTGGTAGAAGTGTCAAAGAATGTGTATGTATATGCTTAATTTCCCAACATAAAGTTGAATAGAAACAGGAAAACTCATGCCTTACTACCTCTTCAGGAGTCTTGCCCCAGACAGTGTCTTAGGAGACCCACAATGTTTTGATGTAGATAAAGCAGCATTGCCTGTTTAAAGAGGATCATACAGCATAGCTGGACAGGAAATAAGCAATCCTGAATCCCACCCAACTCCCTAAAGGGAAAGAAGGATCTGAAGTTCCCACAAGTCACCTGATGCACCAAGTGACTGGGCAGGAAAAAATACAGGCTCTGGGTTCCCTGTAGGTCAGAGCTCAGGAGAGCTGCAACCATATATCCATGTAATTCCTGTAAGAGTGAGCAGTACAGGGACAAGACAAGAAGAAAGATGACTGACTCTGGCAAAGTTAGTGAAGGGAAACCCTGCTTCATTCCACTAATGCTCGTTGGACCTTGCAAAGGCATCAGGGAATCATGTCTGATACCCATCAGAACCACTGAGAGATATGGCTCCCAACCTCACATGCCGCGAACACAAAATGGCACCCACTCTTTCATTCAGATTATTTTAGTTATTCTATTTATTGCTGAGACAAAATATCCAATACCCACTAGTTAAAAGTGAAAAGGTTTATTTTGGCTCACAGTTTGTAGAGATTTCTAGCCATAGTTGTCTGGCTCCCAGGCATGCTCATTGTAGAGGAGAAACAGCCTATGGCAGAGCAGGTAGGAGGCAGCAAGCAGCAGCAGCAAGCCCCCCTTTCCCTTTTATTCCATCCAGGCTAGGGCCCTTTTTGTGGTACCACCCATACTCAGGGTGAGGCTTCTCATTACCTACACCCAGAACTATGATAAATCAATTAGTGAACTAATGCAGTACCTCGCACCCTTAATCCCAGTATCACAGCCTTCATTCATACAACCTAGATCCAGGCACCTCCAAAAAGCCCACCTATGATTGCAAGAGGCTTTGAGGGGATATCTAGACACAGTCCATGAGACAGACCTACAATGGGAAGAAGGTGGAGGGACAGTATCTGAAAAGACTGCACCTTTACAGAGAGGTACATCATTAGACTTACATTAGGCCCAGACAGAAACAGAGTTTAGATAAGTAGTAAATTATTCATGGAATAAGATCTATCAAGACCTGAAGAAACTGAAAGGCTGTCTTACTTTTCCTTGTACCCAATGGGACAGGACTTATAGGTGTTGCCTAATCAAATACAGAATATAAAAATTACCTATTTCCTCTGTGTGTCCTAATGTAAACAGATTTTTGACACTGATGTGATTTATTCACATTATAATATGATAGGAATGTCTTGCATATAGAATAGATGCAATAAATATGTATTAAGTTGGTCTGTAAAAGATTTTGCAAATGCAAGAATTTCAGAATATTCCAAGAGTGAGCATATATTAAAAACAGTCAACACTAAGATGTCCTCAGATAGCCCAACAGATTATCCTCCTCCAATTCTACATGAGAAAATGCTCCTACATTGGTTAATTTGGCCACGTGCAGGAATGGGCAAGGATTCCTTGGACTTTACTTTCCTGGGTGTGGTGCTTCCTGCCCTGCTACTGTTGCTGTTCCACCTTTTGCACTCTCACTTTGGCTGTTATTGTGGTTGCTGAGGTTTATTTGTTTTTCAGTCACCTAGGATCAAGAACCCTAGTTGCAATGCTAGGCTGAGATCCCCAGCTTCTGCTGCCCAAGCTCTAGCTGACCTGACTTCCAAATTGTCAATGTATTTTAACTCTTATAAAGGAAAGCTTACTCTTTCCTATAGAGGAAATTCACAATGCTCAGTGGCTAACTTAGGAATGATCAGTGCAACACTCTATTTCCAGTTTTGATTCTGGCTAGTCTTGTGTCTCAAAGTGGGGTGAATATACCAATTTCTAGCCTTAGAGTGGTTCTAGCTCTCTTTCTATATTCTGACAATTAAATATTGAGATAATGACTTTCTGAATACCTTAGATCTCCCCTTCTTGCTAGGGTTCTAATCATTATGAGTCAGGAGGTTAGGGGATCACAAACCAGCTGAGTGAGTGAGAGTGATCTGTCAATAACAGAAATCCAGGAAATGAGCAGGAAAGTAATTTGCAAAACCCTGCACCAGGGACCAATCAGAGAATGGTATCTTCAGTCCTTCTTGTGAGAATCCAAGCAGATTTTTTTTTGATAAGACAGACTAGATCTGATGTCAGCCTGAGGAGTAGGGGGAGAAAAAGATGGTGGCCATTAATCTTGTGCCCACTGTATTCCCTCTTTCACAGTGGACTCCACTCACCCTGGAGAATGTACTTCTTTTCTTACTTTTAGTTGGTCCACATTCACTGTGCAGAGAATGGTTCTTTTTCTACCTTTAATAAATGTAAAACCTTTTTACCTTTTCTACATTGTTTTCCCCAATTCTTTGTTCAAGACAAGAAAAAACTAGAAAAAAAATCTCTAGAAAATGTCTGCAGCACCCAAAAACCCTGATAACAAACATATCAAATTAGTTGCAACCCTCCTATAAAACATTTCAGACAAGATTGCTGTTTCATTTTACATAGATCCTATTTGCCTGTGAATGGAGTAAGAGGACACAGGCCTATGCAGGTTTGGAAAACTGGCAAAACTAACAGTTCAGCCTCAGGGAATGTCCCTCCCATTTTTTATCTCTATCAATGACTTTAGATGGCAACACCATAGCAGGTAGAAGACTCTCAAAAATTCATGTTGGTGCAGGGGATCCTGGCTCTCAGTGCTTAGGACTGAACCCTAAAAATAAAGTAAAGAATTGATTACTTAGTTCAAAGGGCAATGCAAGCACATATCATCCAGACTTCTTCCAGGACCCTGGGATCCTTTTCTGTGCCCTATGATACAGAATTCACAAAGACTCTTGCATTTTGCTTCTCACTGTATCAGGTTTTAGGTCCTCCTTGGGCTCACAAGATGGCTGATGTGGGCAGTAAGCTCACTGTTCACCAAATGTACCAAGTTAGTGTTTTCAAAATTGTAATAAACACCAGAAAATAGTTTTATCTTCAAGATAATTTTCTACAGTCTTTGAAATGAAAATGGATATACCAGACTTTGTCTTAGCATGATAACCAGAAAGGAGGAAGCAGGAAAGAAAGGACAATCATCTCCTAGGACAGTGATGCTGAATCTTTTAGAGCTTTCAATGACACAAACAGCCTACTGTGGTTTGTGTGCCATAGATTCACCATCACTGTCCTAAAATGTTGGAAGGAAAAACTGGTTATCCATAGAATGCTAAATTCTTAAAACAAGAGGACTCCAATCTCCACAAGTGATGTATGAAAAAGGGACATGTGAACTGAGGGAATGGCATTGCGTATGTAGAGCCCAAGGACAAATGACTCAAGAGTGTGCCTGTGACCAGAAAGAAACATAAAGGGAAAACAGAATTTCCTGGCAAGGGAAAATGATCATGCTACTAAGTTTGGGCTAAACTCAAGGCTTGGGCCAGACTATCTTACCCCATCAATTGTGTCCTGTAAATTATTCTTTCTGAGAAGAAAGGCTGCGATGAGGAGAGGAATAATGGTAAGACAATTCAAAATTGGAAAGTAGAAATTATTCCCTATAATGTTTTCTCCATTCCTAGAAAAGAATTGTGCAGATTTTAAATATATAGATACAAGTGAAGAAACAGCAGATGAAGTTCATTGCAAATGGCAAGACCAGTATATACTGGAGCAATATAGTTGTATTTCCATCTTACAGGATTCAGGGACTTAATACCTCTTATGTTTTTTCAGAGCTAATAGTGAACACCATGCTGCCTTATAGGTCTGTATGGTTATTGAGGTAGGATAGGAGAAATAAGCTAGGTTGAAAGAGACAAGGAAAATCATAATTTCAGCTAAGATTAATAATATTAACAAGAATGAAAAGAGGTCAAGAGGAATTAGAG
Source organism: Heterocephalus glaber (assembly GCF_053883595.1). Taxonomy (NCBI): domain Eukaryota; kingdom Metazoa; phylum Chordata; class Mammalia; order Rodentia; family Bathyergidae; genus Heterocephalus; species Heterocephalus glaber. The sequence continues at coordinate 8,088,432 of NW_028258142.1, read as the reverse complement.
GAGGAAGGAGAGAGAGGGAAGGGGATTTTAAAAAGGAACATGCTGTATTACGCACATGTACCAACTCCCCAAGATAATTGTAAAATGCATGTACTGCATACATTGTACTAATAAAGTAGAATAACTTCAAAACATAAAGTTACTCAAGGTTATCTATATTTGTACCCATATCTTTACTTCTTAGGCTTATTTTTCCTTCTAGGACCAATAAACCAAAAGCCCTGAAATATACTACATGTCCATACATTAGTTTAGTACATAAAGGGCAGAAACCTGATATCAAGATAAAGAAAGAGAATTCAAAGAACATTTTTAGGCAAAACATCCTAGATCACACATCTTAAAAACAAAACAAAACTAAACATTTGCCCTTTGCCTTTCTCATGTAAAATGGGCCACACTTTCAAGTGTAAAATGAGCCATTATCTTTATGTGAGTTGGTCATTCTTTTCTCCTATAAACCAAGCCCAAACTTTCTATAGATTTACAATTTCCGCACCTAAAGCACATAAATATTCCTAGCTCCAGATACTTCTAACTGGAGGGCTGGTCCATTTTCTTTGAGTGTGTTTTTCAAATTCTGCCTAATAACTCTCTTTATGCCTCTCACAGGTCTTGAAACCACCTACAATTTGAGGAAGTTTCTCAGACCCTGTCTGGTGACAGTTATCACCTGAGAATTCAGCAACTGATCATAATATTATTTCTTCCTTATTAACCAGCAATCTCTCTCCAACTAGAAGCTAAGGTCTTGGTGGGTGGAAGATTTTGGTTTGTTTGTAATCTTCACAATATCCAGAAAACAATCTTACAAATATACATAACAATTCTTGTTTTATTTTCTTCAAAGTAATAATGACAGGCAGAGTTTAGTACCTGCCTTTTCGGAAAAATTGAAAAAAATGTGCATAACAGTCATCCTCCTAATGCCCATTCAGGGCAGAGAAGAAAAACAGGGTCAGACTCTGCCAAAGTTTAATTTCTGTCAGATTGTCTAACCTCTATCAATGCAATTTAATGAAAAATCAAATTGGTGTCTGAACATTGTATAATTCATATGTAACTGTATAAATAAATTTCCTTGTATTCTATATTGTGTACATTTTTGGTTAAATTGGAATTTGGTCCTTAATCTTTAAAAAGACAATCATTAAATTAACCCTAAAAGTGCTATTTAAAAATGGACTTGTTATCTCATCGAAAAGGTTTGCTGTCATCTTGTGACTTTAGGCTGTGTTCATCTATTTCATTGCTTTATAGTCATGTTCTAACCAGGTTCTGGTGTTTTGGGAACTGTTTCTAAAAATTCTTTCTAGATTTTTCTTGTCCTGAATGAAGAATTGGACAAAACAAGCACAAAAAGCAGTGAGGCTTCACATTTATTAAAGGTAGAAAAAGAAAAGAAACATGCTCTGCAGAGTGAGTGCAAACCAATTAAAGGTATGAAAAGGAATACACACTGTAAGATGCAGTGTCTAGGCTACCCTATAAAATACCTGCTTGAGTTTTCCTAAGAAGAATTGAAGACAATATTTTCTGATTGGTCAAATGCAGGGCATTGAGAACTGTTTTGTACATGAGTACTAGAACTTAGTGAGTGACAGTTCAATCTCACTTGTTCAGCCAGTTTGCCACATCCTAATTGCCTGCTTCAATATAATTTGATCTTTATACAGTAAGAGTCAATTCATTGCTCATAGAGGAAAAAAAATGATTTTATTTTAGGAGGTTAGATTGCATTATTTTAAAATATTTTGTATTTTTCTCTCCTACTTTTAATACACTCTTAAAATATGGACCTAACGTCTTGCCTAAAACTTGTTTCTTTTTCTCGTTCACTTGCTATGCCTTTGCAGCACTAAAGCCTTCATAATGTAATGGGATAAAAACACATACTCCCCAAATTTAACACAAGGAGGTCTGGTGTAGCAGTGAGAAGTATTTCTTTTTTTCTGTTCAATGCTACCATTGCCTGATAAAGAAAATAAGTCTGGCCTCAGTTTTCTATACACAGGGCAGAACAGCAGAGGGACCTGGCCAGTGCTCTGCCCTATATGTAGGGAACTTGGTGAGGAGCAACTCTTCAAATGCAGACTTGCATAAAACAAACCAAATGTAAAAGAGAAAACCAAAACCCAAACACTAAGGATCAAAAACTAAGAAAAACCTCCCTATTTTGTTTGCTTGCTATGCTTTTTAAATTTCTGTATTGTAAAATAAAACAAAACCACTTTATTGCTAGCATTTTCTTTATTTAGAGATGTAATTTTTAACACTCAGGTAAGCACACAGAGCACTCAATTCAGTTTGTCAATCATTTTATTATTTGTTATTATTTTCTTCTTTCTGTTTTCCTTCCTTCCTTCCTTCCTTTCTTCCTTCCTTCTTTCCTTCCTTCCTTCCTTCCTTCCTTCTTTCCTTCTTCTAGAGCTCATTTCCAAAGACTTTGTCCTGGGAAGTATATGAATTGGCTTTCACTATGATCTGCTTACTGCTTGTTTGCGTGGTGCTGGGAGCAAGTGGTAAGGCTGTGATGAGTTCAGGGAAGGAGTGTGAATGGTCCTTGGGAAATAAGGAACATGCTAGGAAGTCAAATAGGTGGAATTTACAAGGAATCATTTGAGAGGAGTACAAACTGTCCCTTTCACACACATGGTATGCAGAAAACTGGGTAGATGGCTACAATTTAACTGGCTTAACAGGAAAACAAACTAAAATAAAGTGCCAAAATACAAAAGAGAATTTCATCTCACTAGTTATACAAATTTAGAGGTTGGTCATTTGTGGTGAGTATAGAGACTTCCCTGTCTCCTTAAGGCTCAGGTGTGATTGTTTTATTCAACCATCCCAACATCTACTTCCATTATTCAGAAAAGATATGGCACAAGATGGCTGCCAGATTTCCAGCCCTATCTATAATCCAGCAGGAGAAAATACCTCAAATTCACCATGATCTATTGCCTCCCTATACCAGCCATTCTGTTTTATAACTTATCTTCCACAAGTGTATGTTTAGTAAGGTCAAGCCTTGTCATTTTGGTTACCTACTCTTGTTCAGTGTCTAGCAGATGCCCAAAGTACAACAGACTCAACATTATTATTTCTAAAATGCATATATTTGGTACCAATGGCAAGAACTTACTTCTGTCATAAAAATAGTTGTCCCTGACTCTAAGAACATACTGCTCTTGTATACCCAGCTAAATTACATCCACCTGTTCTATGTCATATTCACCAAGAAAACCCTTACCTATGACTCCTCTTCTACCGTAGATAAGAATACACTGGCATGCCAACATATGAAGCTGGACCACAGGAGAGCTGTCATTCTTGTGATAAATTAACAAAATGATAATTTCTTACTATCAATTATTTCCAAGCTAGTTAATATAGATCACTTGATATGTGTATCTCTTATTATATAAAGATACAGTAATTTGCCCTTGACTAAAAGATACAAGTCCACACCTTTGATCAATTAAAGTCCTTGGGAAAAGGATGCAGCTTCATAAATGATCTGGTTACAATGTCTACCTAGGGCCCTGACCATGCTCAAATGATTGCAAGAGAGCAGGGGAGTCTTTTTTTCCAGACTTCACATAGACTCTCACAGTAGACTCCAGTTCAGCACAGACCTGAAGATAAGGGCTCAGGGTAGAGGTTCCGAGGATAACAATGAGTTCCTGGATGCGTTCTTTGGAGTGCGCTTAGAACAAAGCCACTGGAAAGACAGACAACGTAGGGTAAGAAAAAATGATTTTAGAAGCAATTGTTATATGAAATTTTTTGGCAATTATATGGATATGTTCCCCACTTTTCTCCATTTCCTCTTTCCTGCCATTTTCAGTTGTATGAGGCAGATGGGAAAATGGACTTACCACAAGGTTATCTTAACAGGGATGGACAAAGAGCATAAAGTCTTACCAGAGGGCAGTGATTAAGTGGCTTCTTTTATCTATAAATTTCTCTTCAAGTTTGCATTCAATTCTGACACATGATCAGTATTGACTTTTACTGAATTTTTGAGAAAATGAGGAATGATTTTGTGATTGCCTCGCAGTTTAATCACATAACCACTCACAATATTGATTTACTTTTAAAATCAAAAGAAACTTCAGTCAAGTAAATAAAAGTTTCATTTCATTGTGAATTAAACACAAAGGTGAAATTTTAACTGGCCCTATCCTGCCACTCTCCACCTCTACATTCTCTCTACTCTAGCATTGTAACACAGCATGCAAGTACACACACACACACACACACACACTCAACACACTTAAATTAACTGTGAAGCTGACTGAAGACAATTCGGCTTTCTACTTGCAGCTCAGCTTTCCCAGGGAGATAGCCTGCAGATGCAGAGAAAAAAACAACATTCTTTTGATTTTGTCCTTCAATTCACATGGTCCATCTAAAGTTCAAGGATTGAATTTTTTTAAAAACACTAGATAAACTTTAAAGGGATACCCCGAGGAAGAGCAATTACTTTGGAATTGATTCTGCTGTTCAAGTGGCTTCTCACTTCGGAGAAACAATTAAAAGTTTTCCACTTCTGGGCCTCAGATCCTGGGATAATTGGGTATCAACATTCCTTGGGATGTACTTAAGAGATGAGACTGAAAGGGACACATGAAGATCAGCCATGCAGAAACATCTCCTCTCTGCCACTCCACAGTGCCCCTGCAGTGGACTCTAAATTACAAGATATCGTTTGAGTATCAGAGCTCCACTGGCTTTGAAAGCTGAGTGCACATTTTTGTACATTTAGTCCAAGGTTTCCTAAGACAATATAGGCTTGTCTGTAAATCCAAAAACACCATATCGTGCTGAAAGCATGCAGAGCTAAACAAGTGGAGCACGATTTCCCTTTCTGAGGATGCAAAGTCAAGATCTTGACACTGATACTGTTGAGTACTAGGCCAACAGAAGCAGATATTATGGGGTGTTAGCCTGTGCTCCATCCTTTGGGATGTATCTGGCCATCAAATTCTTTCTTTGCTATTTCTTCTAAAATGTAGTGATAACTTATATCTTACAGTCAGAAAACATCCAAAATGGGAAATATGCTAACATAACCATTGTCTCAATAGCAAATTATCAGAGATTAGTGTTACTGATATAACACAGAGAAGCAGTGTCTGTCCACAGGATTATTTCTTCATTAAATCAAATTATGATACTTGAATTACAGAATGTAGTACAATTGCTTAATCTTACCCTCTGAAGTTCAGGTTAAATCCAAGTAAAAAAGAATTGCTTTGTTCAGTTGCTCAATTTAGTTTTATAGTAAATGGACTACTGTAACATTTTTACTATAATTTCCAACAATAAGTTTTTCCAGAGTCACCCACTGAACTCCTTGCAGGTCAGTGCCCATCCTATGGTCATTTCTGCTGTCCCCTACATAGTATGCCATATCCACTGCTATGTCAGAGGCTCTGTACTTTGCTTCTACTGTATATAGTCAGGGCAACTGTGTTGTAAAACATATATGTATGGCTGCTACTACATAATCAGGATGAACGGAAGTAAGCTATTCCACTTCTGATCCCTTTTGGGTTTTTTTTCCCTTTCTGTAGGTAACACCCAGGGAGGATGTGCCTAGCTTAATTATAAGGTTTCAGACCTCAATGAAAAAGCAAAACCTGATGAAATGAAGGATGGTGGTGTGCTTCCTCCACAAGCAAGATAAACATATCAACCATCAGATTGGATATCAACTCAAGGGAATAAAAATGTGCAGTTCTTAGTTGAGAAGATGCTTGGGAATCACAGACTGATTATTCACAGCAAATTTAAGAACTCAGTCTTCAAGTCATCCTTTTCAGAGGCGGAAGATCAAATAAAGGCTTTTGATTTCATGACATTCTAGATGGAAAACTGGTCAGAATTTTGGCCCCTGCTATAGTTCCAATGGCTCCCTGCCTGTGGGCTACATAGCAAGTCTTAACCTTTGCCCTGATCCATCAGCAGCACTTGTGTTTTCTCCTTCATTTTGATATACTCTGTTGATTGGGTTGTGGGGCACTGTATTCTCCGGGCTTTCACTTTTAGGATAACTTTTGTAAGTTTTCCTCCTTTCCTTCAATCTTTTGAATTTGAATGTCAATCATTCACTTTTGGGTTCCTCTGTCTTCTGTGACTAATGGGCTTAGATCCTCTGTGTGCTGTCAAGTTTTTACATGTATCTTAAGATTTGAACTCTGTTGAAATCCAGACTCATGAATCCATTGACAACATGTTACATCGCCTGGGATGACTAGGAGACATCTCAAGTAAAACATATGCATACACAGCTCCTGATTTGTCTCATTACAGCTGCTCTCTATTAGCTTGTTCAACTCTGTTCATGGCAAATCCTTCCATTTTCTCAAAATGGAGCCCTCACTGGCTTCCTTTACTGTTCTCACTATTCCAAAATCTATGTACAATCCAAATTAGAAAATTCTGGCAAAAGTAGAAACTAAAAAGTAGAAACTTCTTTTGGCTCTATCTTTGCACTGCATCCATAGTCTAATAATTTCCCATAGCATTTGAATATATTATAATCCAAGCCACTGCTATCCTTTCTCTAGACTACTGCAGAGGTCTTCTAGGAAGTGTCCGCTACCTCTTTTTAAAACAGTAGTGTAGCCAGGCATAGTGGCACACACCTGTAATCCCAGCACTTAGGATGGATTGAGTTTTGGGACCTTGGTCTCAGAACAACAACAACAACAAGACAATGATTTTAAAGTGGTAGTGCTAGGGTTTAGCTCAAGCATGTCCCCTGGGACCTCATGCACCCACAGTGGAGCTTTTGAAAGGTGGTTGAATCATGGAGTGATATAGTAAACTTACTGTTAGGGGTGGGGCTGGTTGGGAGAGGTAGGTCACTGAGGGCATGACCTGGAGGGATATATCTCTCTTCCCAACTCCTCATTTCTCTCTGCTTCCTGGATACCATGATCAGAGCAGCTTTCCTCCGTCTGTCCCTTTTACCATGCAGCTCTTTGCCTTGAAGCCAGCTGACTATGGACTGAAAACATAAACCTAAATAATCCTCTCCTTCCTTAAATTGTGGGTGTTAGGTATATTGTCCCAGAAACAAGGAAAGTGACTGAGACAAGCAGTCAAAACAACTCTCTTAAATATCAAATGTCACACCCTTGATTCCCATTATATTCAAAAGCCATCCTCTCTACATGGAGCTATTAGACTACATGCATTCATTGCTCCTGTGCTCCTAGTGCCTTCAATGAACTTCCAGGCCCAAGCATCCTCTACTCCCTTCAAATGAAATGTTCTCCTCTTAGGTGTCCATGGGCTCAACAACTGTTCTTCCTTCCAGTTGACACACAATGTTATCTCTTCATAAGGCAGTCTTCCTCCACCATTTTGAAAATCATAAATATCTTCTTAACACCCCCCTTACTCTACATTTTCTTTTGGCCAGTCTTTATCAGCTCTTAGTTGCTATTCCATTTACCTGCAATATGTTTTCTACTACTACATGTAAGATCTACAAGGGCAGGCATCTCTGCTCGTTTAAAGACACATCCCCCAAATACCTAGAAAAGTATTAATTGTAAGGTGTGAAATGGATTAGAACCACTCAACAGTCAAAGATGCTATGAATTAATTCAAAACACAGAAAAGAGAAAGGTGCAAGAGGCAAGATTAAAGAACTACCAACCAAAAGTGTCTGAGTGCTCTCCACACCAAGGGAGGATCTCTTCTTTCTCCTCCCGTACAAGAGCACAGTGCTGAATTCTAAAGGACTGTGTTCTTATAAGTCTAAAAACTACAACATTCACAGAAAAACAGCTTAATTCCTTGAAAACATTTATATTTCTGGGCTTATTTTGCTTCTCTCAGCCTACTTCTTTTAGACAATCTTCAGTCATCCATACCTGAAAATGTTTTAGGTAGAAGAAAAAAGAAGCAAACAAATAAAGGCCATGTGATGCAATCAAGGGAAATTTAACTTACTTATATTTTTCCTGGTAATCATCACTTTTGCTTCATTTTTCTAGCTCAAAAGAGTAAAAAAATAAAAATGCAACTAGTTTTCCCTTATTTTTTCCCCCAGTTTGTGGCATTATCAAGATATTCCTTTCTTAATTTCTGTTATACAGCAGAAAGAATGTCTTAATTGCTTTCTAGATTTCAAAAATTTAATTAAATACTGTTGTTTCAATACTTTCCACTGACCCAGGATGACATATTCTTGTTTCAAAGAGAGGCTAGATTCTACCTTAGTAAAGAATCCATTGCAACTGATCTTTAGCTTTCAAAAGATGAGTTTAAAAACTCGTAACAGGGAAGATAGCTATTCAAACCCTACACTTTTATTGGGTGGGGTAAAAAGAATTATGTACAGTAGAAGAGACAGATTATCCAAAGGTAACAGGTATTATGTAGGGTGATTCAGTGTATAATTTCAACATAGCTTCCAGTCTCACAAGATGGAAGCAGGAGCCCTTCTAGAATTGAGGGGAAAAACTCAGAGCTGAGTTGGAAGGAACCAGGCACTGAGGGAGCTGTACCCTTGTAAGTCGACCCTTTCTGGTCCCGGTGGTGTTAGCTGAGGTGGGAAACAGAGGGATAGCTGACATCCACTGAGCCTTGCTATGTATCAGTGGGGATGGTGTCTCCTTCTCTTAGGTCCCAGGTAAGACAATGCTTTGCCTCTCTCAAGCCAACATAATGTGGCTAAGGTCAGTTAAACATAGTTGGAGGAAGTCATGCAGAGGACTGAATTCACTGAGATTTCTTAAGTGACCAAAGGGTGTTCACAATACTAAACCAGCTAGGCCTTGGTAGCTGTGCGCTGGAGCCAAAAGACCAGTCTCCTGGTTTCTGCTGTCCCCAGGCGATTACCATGCAGAATATGGTAGCGGGGATTATTCTAACTGGGTACTGGGATGGGAAGGAATTAAAATCAAGGGCACCTCCCCTGTGGGTCATCTAGGTGGAATACAAGCATTTCCCATAGCTGGGGTTGTGAGGTGGTACATGAAGCCCTTGGGGTTTGGAGGGAGGGGACTTCGTTGAGTCTCTGTGGGTTAAAACAGCAAGTTTCCAACAGAAAGGCTGCCACTCCTGTTCGACTGTCCCAAGCAGGCACACCCTGACACAACTTGGGCTAAGCAAGTGCAATGCTTTTTCTCTGATGCTGGGAGGCCTTGAGAGCCCTGTCCACAGCCACCACCTCACCAAGGGAAAGCAGAAAGGGAGAAACCTGAGGGGGAAGAGAAACCATGGCCAGAAGTTGAAACACTGAATTTAAATCATGAAATGGCTGAGTAAATTGGAACAAGCTAGGAATGTTCAAGAAAGTAAAATTAAATGTCTGTAACCCAGAAGAAAGACATTTACTAAGAAGCTAATTTTGTCTTTTGAAATTAAGGAAAGGATATACATTAAAATATACTTTAAGATGCATATTTTGAGGCTGATACTTATGGGTATACATATGTGTATACACATAACCACAAAAATTGGGTTACAGAGTCCAGATTAAGTCAATTTTTAACTAAACAGTTATCAGTGGTCTCTGATGGTGTTATCTGTTCTGCATATTTCCATGCACTGTCAAGTTGAATTCACTTTGAATAAATACTTTTTGCCAAATTCAGGAAATATTCCTTGTTTTTCGTTGCTGCTTATTTATAGAATATTTCCTTCTATAAAATTTCTCTGCATTTAAAAAAATAATTTTGTAATTAAAGCATAGGAACTAATTACTGAAGATTATTTGTATGTATTTTTTCCCTCAGACTATTGAGAAATCCATAGGATAAGACGAATTCAAGCATAATTTTAGCACTGAAATTGCAGCTGCCACTTTCATTTTCATCTCAAAATTGCCAGAAGCCAGCTCGGAAAAGATGGTTTGCAAATAAAAAGAAGTTCTTGGGTGGGCAACATTGGTTCTCCACTTCAAAAATTTAAAATTAAAAGATAAATAACTACTCACCTGGTTTTGGCAGCTACATTACAAGGAGACTATATGCCAATGTAAAGATAAGATGAATGATAGAAAGATAGAATAGGATTGTTTTGTATGAGATAAAAAATAATTGGTTCTTAATGGAGAAGACAAAAATCATGGCATAGATAACAGTAGAACTGTTGTCTTTAAAAAAAAAATGAATGTAGGGCTCCGATTAGTGGAACTTCTCTTGTTTTACAGCTATGTTTTATAATCCTAAGATTTTAGCACAAATCAATATGGGTTCTTTCAATAATTGTATGTGGTTTTAAAAGAACATCTAGAAGAAAACTGAATCCAGAACCAAGACAAGGCTACCCACAACATCATTCTTGTTTTCTTTGAGACAGAGGAAGGCCCTTACGTGAACTTTTGATCAGGAGATTCTCCTAAATCACATTTTATACTTTTATTTTGTGAAATTTTCCTTTTCTTCTGCAGAGATCTCTTTTTTCTGTCAGATTCTTTAGCTGTTCATTAAAAACACCAGCTCCAATTACTTCCCCTTTCTAAAATCCTATCTACTTATAAGGAAATATTTTCTTCAAAATAAAAGTTACCCTTAAGAGAAATAGGACCAACAACTGTTGTCTTTTAAGTCATTAAAGACCATTATTTTGTGTGTGAGTATTGCATAGAACAATGCAAAATAGAATATTGTGTCCACAAAACTCACAAAATAATTTAGCTCTTGCCGATTAAGATTGTCTTCATTACTAATAAAAATTTAGGATTCTGGAGACAATGGAGGAATTAAGCTTAGTTGTCAGTTCATGACAAGAAGAAAGTATATGCATGGTTCTCTCGCAATCCCACAAATTAAAACTACAGGAAGGAATTTTTAAAAAAAGAAGAAACAAAACTAAAAGCCAAGTTTGAAAGTAGGGTGGTGACACTCTGTGACTTATCTAGCGTATCAGTGATTGTTCCCTGGAGATGACCAGTAAAATGTACAGACAGAAACAGGTAGAAAGAGGTTTCTTATAAAGAATTGGCTCACATGAGCATAAAGGCCGAGTCCTACAATCTGCAGTTGGTAGCCCTGAGACCTGCACTCCCAAGACAGCCCTGCTCTGAGGCCAGATCTGAAGGTTGGAAATGACTGATGTCCGCAGCATGAAGGAGTCAGACGGAAGATTTCCCTTTTATTCCAAGGAGAGTTGACCTTTTGTTCTTGGCAGGACTTCAGCTGATTGGATGAGGCCCATTCATATTGGGGATAGGAATCTAATTTATCCATATCTTTTCTCAGTTAAACCTATGTCCTCTGCTTTAAGAAGATAGAAGAAACCTTTTTTGTTTTTTGTAGATTTTACAATAGAGAGAACCTATATCAACTATCCATAAAGCATTATTAAAACCAGTTCTTGGGCTGGGGATTTAGCTCAGTGGGGCTACTGCCTACCTTGCAAGTGCAAGGTCCTGAGTTCGATCCCTGGTACCAAAAACAAAACTAAGCTAAACAAACAAAAAAAACAGCTCTTGCTTTGCTGTCTATTCCACATGCAACATGAACTTTCTTTAATAACAAAATCACCATATTAATTTTGATGTTTGATTTTTGTAGCCCTATATATTGAAGCTCATGGCTAGGCACAAAATAACTTTTCAAAGCTGTTTTGCTTGCTTGATTCAAAGAGTTTATAGAAACCAGTAATGTGAATACACATTGCTTTAACCTTGTACTCTCTGGCAAATCTTGTATAAATGACAAATGTAGTGAAAGGCTTCAAGGAAAAAAAATCAAGAAAAATTATTAGAATTCAGCCAGCTGTAATGAACTGATGGGCACTCTATTGACTATGTATTAATTCTTACCTAGAAGGCTCAGATACTGGGTAATTTATAAGTTCATTGAAAGGTGAGTGTTACAAGTCACTCTATTCTTGAGTTCAAGTCTTCATCCTGGTTAGACATCCACTTGGGAAGAGCAGGCACTTTTCCCTATTAAGTTACCAATGTACACTCAGTTACTTAGTGGATGATCAGTCCCTCTAAACGTAGAAGTTTGTAGGTAATCTATTTCCCATTCTCCCATTGATGGGTTCAGAAAGGGAACAAACCATTCAAGAATATCCTAAGGAAGATGGATAGGAAGTGTAATAGGCTTGCTTGGTAGTTTCTTGTTAAGCATAAAACTAAGGTGGATGGACCTGTGTTGAGTAGTAGCACATATGATTCATACTTTACACATTCATGCTGCTTTCACATTTAAATTGCAAATTCTCACTGATTCAAATTGTTTTATTCAGTACTGTGGTTTATGTTGTTCTTTCTGTTAATCGGAGGAATTTATTGAAAATTATTGAAGGAGCTCTTTTGAACTCATATCTATGGTCCAGAAAAACTGATTTAAGGAATATAGTAAAGGATATTTGATTTTGAAATATAGAAAGGAGCTTTCAGTCTCTTATGTTAACTCACAATAAATATGCTCTTGCTACCTTATAAATCCTCCATGCAATGTAAACTAATGCTTTTCTTCCTCCCTATTTGTTCACAGACATTAATTTAAGTATTTATACATCCCCAAACTGAATGGCTCACTCAGACATCCTTCAGTAGTAAAATGTAACAGTTCTATTCTTTAATATCAGGATAAGAGGTTAGAGTAGGGAGGTTAGAACCCTATGGACACAATGCTTGCTTATATTGCTCATTATATCTTGGCTCTGGGGATTCCAACAGATCAGGTTTAGGCTTCTCTCTTAAATGCCAGTCAAGGACATGAGGAGTGGTCAAGGTCATGAAAGGAGCTTTAATCAACATGATCATGCTGGGAAGGACAAATAAATAGGTTCATGATCTGTCTTCCAGGATCTGACAGAAACGTTGTGGCTTTATAGAAAAGGTAGGCAAAGGAGAGATATGGGGTTTTTCAGAGCCAGCAGGGTGGGTAAACCTGGTCATGCATAGTCAGGGTGATTATCTATGGACAGGTTCTACAAGGTGGCTCTAGAGAAGTAGTTATGTCTGGAGAAAGCAATATATTTGGGAGAGGGAGGTAATATCACCATGAGGTGTTCTGTTTGTGAGGTTCCAATGTCCTTGGAATCCCAGGTGCCTGAGGATTTAGGGCAGTGACTAGAGATTTCTAGGGATCACTCTAGGTTGTCTAGCACAGGACATTGTAAAGACTGGTCACTGAATGTCCCTGCAAATGTTGAAAATACTTTAAATATTTTTACTTTGGTGTCCTCAGTCTTGAAGGGAGAAGGGATAGGCTAGGTAAATTTAGGATGAATAAACCTTATATTATTAGTTTTCAGACACTCCTGAAGGAATTAATCTGCCTGTGTGCAGAAATGAGCAGAGATGTGACACAACATTTCAAGGTAATAAAGGAGACAGATACAAAATGAGAGTACAGATACCCAAGCTTTACCCTGCTTGTGGTTACCAATTGGGGATTTGCAGGCTTTGTCTCTGTAATTAGTAATTACTTGTCACATTTAGCATGTTATTACTATGTGCAAATACTGTTTTAGTGATTTACCAATATTCCATTTAATCTTCTCATGAAGAATATGAGTTGAATACTACCAGCATCTTCTTAACTTATCAGGAAGCATGAGTTCAAGACATGGTAAGAAGTGAAGTCTGGACAAGAAATGAGGTCCTTTACCTCTAGCCCCTGCCCTCTTACCTACGTGTACACTTCTTGCAATCTCTCTGACAGGCAAACCTTTTCAGTAATAAATCATTTTTTCACTCCTGGATCCTTTTCAGGATTTTGCCTCAGTGGATGAGGCCTAACTGCCAAATTAAGAATTTTAATAAAATGTGAAATTTTAATTGGGTCACAAGGTAAAGTAGATACAGTTCCCAACTTCTAAGTTATTGTGAAACATGAAGCTTTAAAAAAATACCTTTGCCCCAGAGTCCTAACATAAAAACTCATAAATCCAGGAAAAAATGTTGCTATCGAAACCCATATAATAATTTTGAGAAAGGAAGTGTAAATACAGGTAATAATGGGACTGGCAAAAAGATACACAACACAGTGAATGTGACCCAAAATTTATGAATTAGGAGTGAGTCGCACCCAAAACAGAGATCTGAGCAAAAACTGAATGAGGATGAAACATGAAGGAGGGCAGATGGGTCAAATGGATCATCTAGACTTGGAGTGGCTGCTGAGAGAGTGCTTACGCCGGGTTCTATAGAATTAGCATTTAGGGTTGCTTTATATCCTGCCACATATGAGGAAATTATCGTTAACACAATGAGCCATCCAGTAACAAGTTTTGGATGGTGTGATGACTGGTACTTCCCACTAGGAGAATCCTACCAAGATCATAGGAAGTTTTAGATCAATCTACTGATTGTCTTTTCCAATAGAAATCTCAGTAGATTTACTGTTCTTGAACATGAATCAGTATCTATTATCTTTATTCCCCCACAGAAATAAGTGCTTTCTCTTAGATATTTGTCTGCCTTGATTATTTGTGTTCACTTATTAGAGGATTTGAAAGAAGTAAAATAGAAAATCGCTTTAGTTCTTTAGTACAATCTGATAATTGATTAACCAACTTTTAAAAGGATTTTACATTGAGAAATAAAAATGATGTATATTAAATATTCTATTTGCATATGAAACATAAATATACTCATTTGGCAATTTATTGACATGAAGTCAAAGTCTTTCTTTAAGTTTCAGTTCAGTTATTGAAGTTTGATCTGGTTTATTTTAAGGAAATTCCTGCTCTACATCATCTTTTATGACTTTGTGGTTTCATTTCTTTTACTCTGGAACAGGAATCTACAGACTTGTGAAGCAATTTGACTTCAGAGGCAGACTTGAATTTTTCCATAATTTCTTTGATACTTTAAATGTCTACTTACATTTAAACAGTGATTTTTTTCACTGCTATCAAGAATTTCAAATCTATTCTGTGTATCTAGGGGGAAAATCCCTCTGGATGTCTTCACAGTTGATCGTAAATGATGTTTGATTATATTATGTACTTAAAATAGTAAGCTTAGCCATCGCAAATGACATTTTGAAGAAACAAAATCTTATCTTGGCAAGCACACAAACTAGTCAAAGGAAGCAGAAATTCTAAAATCTAGAGCATACCTCCCAAGGAGGTAGCAATAGGCCATGGGCTGAGATTAGTAAATTGAATAGATTAAATAAATAAATAAATAAAAGGGGCACTCTGGGTTAAATGATAATGCATTAAGTGAACATCTCCATTAACTCCAATTAACTTCTCAAACAATTATTGCCTTAAACTCTTCCGAGAAGCATAAAATAAGCTCACAATCTTAAGATCACACTTGCCATATAAATGCACACAGAAATAGAGGCCCCAGACCTAGAGACACAGGTTTCCCCTCACACATGCACAAACACAAATCCCAAATGTTGCTTATCTGCCCAGTCAGGAGTAGAGGCTTGCTTAAAAAGGCACATAAAACAAACAATATGTAGTATCTTCTCAGCATTCTTTCTCAATTGAGTGCACTCAGAAAGGGGAGTCAAATGAAACTGAATTTTTAAAATAACAAGATGTTAATGCATCAAGCAACTAGAAACTAAAGATGAATTTTTAATCTGATTTGGAAACAGGATGTCAAGATGTATTTTGCAATTAATGCTGCATTTTATTTTATTCTTGATCGATATCTTGAGGTGAGTGTGAGTGGAGTGTGAAGGGTGAATGCACTTATATGTATAAGTGTCTGGGTATTTTTTCCTTCCATCTTCATCCGTATCTCCTCCCCTGAGTTTGAAGGTAGATGGAAGAAAAGGACAGACATCAGGACAGCACAGTGTATTTTAAGATTTTAATCACATTTTAAAAAAAATCAATACTCCATTTTAGAATTTCAATTCACTAGAGGTCCAGCAGTCAACGATTTTTGAACCTCCCTGTTTTTGGAAAGTTTCCTCATGACTTCCTGCTTGAGAAACAATAGTCCATGTGAAATTCATTAGCCCCCTCTGGTGGACCTTGAAGATATTACCACCACACACCTTTTAAAAGATTTAGCTAAATTCCTGGGTTTCTGTTACTAGAAACTCCTTCGGAAGAAAGAACCAAGAATGTATTCTTGTTCCAACTAAAACTCATATTAGAATTTCAAAAGTAATTTATACTTCCACAAATTTAAATCGAAATGATAAATCCCTGGATCTCCAGTAAACTTGATAGACAGATGCTTTTAGTGGAATAAGACTGCCAAATCTTTTTTACCTTGAGCAAACCTTGGGACAGAAGTAGCAGTATGTCAGTGGCCATCTGAAATGTTGAGCTGAAGAGGCTGACGTGGTAAGACAGGCATCTTGCTTTGCTGGTTCCTACCCAGTCAAGTAGAAGATTTACATAACCCCCCTCAGCCCCCCCGCCCCCCGCACACGGACAGAAAGGGCATAAAAAGTACACACTTCACATGTTACATTATAAAGGGCACGGGGGCAAGTTTTAACCAGGCCTGAGGCCCCACACGGCCTCATTCTTCTCAGTTTGTCAGTAGGCACTGCGAGTGACAGTACTGAGAATTTCATGGCTATAACTTTGAAAGAACATAGGCACACACAGTACAGATGCCACGGAAAGTACAGAGAAGACTTTGCAGGCTCAGTCAACACCAGGGTGGTGCTGGAGGGGAGCTTCACAACGCACAACATGTACCCAGGTAGACAATGACGTGCTGAAAGTGTAAATTTAGGCAACTATGAATTTTTAAAAGTAGTGTCCGTTCTCTGTAAAAGTTTCTCTGAGTAACAGTAGGTCTGAATTAGAACACAGGTATCCAACTAGGGCTGGGAAAGTATTGTAAGCAGCTCAAATAATTTATAAGATAGAAATTATTCAGTTTAGGATACAGCAATAAGTCACTTACAAGTTTAAGTCATAGAGATTTTCAATTGCTAACTGCAAAATAGCAAGTTCTCCCTGTTCAGATGTTCCATCTTCCCTCCTATCCCTGGTCTCTGCTTCTTTTCTCCCACAAGATCCTTCAGGGACACACCAGCTGCCTCAAAAGCAAATTTTATGGTCATCATTCCCCATCTGGGTGCCCACATATAATATGTAATTAGTATCTATTGGGCATAGAAAAAATCACCACGTATTTTACATGTGCATGTATACAGGTCACCCAACACACTCACAGGTGGAGTATTCTAGGTAGGGCCATGTACTAGGGAGAGGATCCCCCTCACTCATGCCTGTTCCCATACACCTGTGCCACATAAACTTTGGAGTTTCTGAAATGTACAGTTCTATAACTTGACTTACTTTCTCAAAAGTCACTGGAAATTCTCCCAAGGGAAGTGAATGTTCTTACTGCACTGAAAGGTTTTAATTTTTGTTTTTTGTTTTCTTTTCTTTCCTCCCTTATCAAACCCCTTTGCATCTTCTCAGTTTGACAGCCACTAGGCCTCAAAGGGAGATGTAGTTAAGATTCAGCTAAAAAAAACAAAACAAAACAGGATTTCAGGTAAGTGAACAAAAATAAGCATGCACAGATGCAGAGCTTGTCAGCTTCTGAAGAGATCTCATCCTTGCTTTCAAAGCAAATGTGTTTCATGATGGTTTATGACTCATTTACAATAAACATTGTTATTTCAAAAATAATTTTATTAAATGAATTATCCCCTTTTTTATATCATAGTTTGCTTGAAACTTCTACTTTATTTGCAATAGTTGGAAAGAAATATTTAGGATTATTTTTATTTCAAAAATATATTAAGTTGTTTCAGTAAAGATAGCATAACCCCATTCCTCCTAGTTTCTCCTGCTTATAGCTAAAAATCTTTAGACATATATAACAAACAAATAAATGGCTAGGAAACTAAGGATTTTAGAAACAATATGGCAGAGAATTTCTTGGTTTTCCTTCTTACCTTCCAAGTATTCCAGACAGGAAGAAAATGTGGTATTTATATACAATAAAGTACTACTCTGCCATAAAGAAGGCTAAACTTGAGACATTTTCAGTAAATGGATACATCTTGAGACCATATTCTTAAGTGAAATAAACCAGACACACAAATTTAAACATTTCATTGTTTCTCTTATGTGAGAAACCAGAAGTATAAATAAGGAGCAAAGTGGAGGGTAGATATTGGGAAGTGGGAAGAACTTGTTAAAATTGAAAGTGGAACAAGGGAGGGAGGAGGGAAAGGGAAGGAAGAAAAAAGATTTTTTTTTTTCTTTTGGTACCGGTGAACTCGGGTCCTTGGGTTTGCACAGCAGGTGGCAAAACCACTGAGTTAAATCCCCAGCCCAGAAAAAAGATTTTTTAAAAAAGAGAATAGAAGGAAAAAATGGAAAAAGCTTTTGTAAACAGAAAGGGGAAGAAGGGTTGAAGGGAAGGGAGAGCTACAAAAGAATTAAGACATATTATGTACAGGTATAAAATCCCCATGATGAATGTGATCATTTTGTATGGCAAACATATACTAATAAAAAATAAAAAACTACTTCTTCTGACTAAAGAACCAGGAATGAGATGGCCAGAGAATGGAATAAATAGAGAAAATGGGAGAGGGAGAGAGGGGGAGAAGGAGAAAGAGAAAGCGAGAGAGAAACTTTCTGTGTAGTCTAGGTTGTCCTCAAACTGATCTCCTTGCTTCAGCCTCCTGAGTACTAGGGTTACAGGTGTGTGCCACCATGTCTAGCTTCTAAAAATCTTTTTTTAGTCATACTCTATCCCAGCCAAACACTAACAGAAAAACGTATCTTCAAATCTCGGCATTTCAATGGGGTCAGGAGGGAGCAGATTTCCCACCAGATGGGGGCCAGGGCTCCAAGTCCTGTGCTGAATGGCACTGGGACTGAGCTACCTTTGATTTTCCTCTCATAGACCAAGGTGCTCTGATCTAATGAAGTGGAATCTATGAAGGGATCCAACACGAACTCAGTATTGCTCCCACCCAGCATCAGTGAGACTGAACAAAACGGAAGGCAGAAATGTTGGTCAGAACTCCATCCCTGTACGGGCTGGCATACAGTGGGGAGCAGACTCTCCTCATACTCAGAATCCATGAGGCAGAACCAGTTGCTCAGGGCAGGGCTGGTTGTCACTTTGCTTTTTCCACTCCTTCCCTGGAATCAAAGTGCCCAATGGGGTGCCAAGCATATATGTAATTCCACTTTAAGGCAATGAGGTGGTGCTGAGTGACAACCTGCAAATAAAAATTGTCAAGAATAGAGCTGGATGTCATCTCATCTAAGCCCAGTAGAGTCCACAGCAAACAGCACTCGACATGCTGGGCTGCTGCCACTAAGACCTGATCCATGAACACAGACCTGGCCCTGCTGCACCTCAGAGTAGGGGTGGGGGCAACAAAAAAGAAAATTAAATGGGATCCATGGTCTTATAGTATGATATCCAAATATTCCTGAATACAAGCAAAATCCATTCATCATTCCACCAACCAGTAAATCACAATGTAAATGAGAAATGAAAATCAATAGATACAAACACCAAGATAGTAGCACTATCACATTTTCTGGAGGTTTAAAAATATCCCTCATAAAAATTCTCCAATTGAAATTTTTATTAAAAATGGAAAACTATATAAAAATCTCTGTAAAGACACAGAAATGATTAAAAATAATCAAGTGGAAATTATAGAAATGAAAAATAAAATTAAAATCTCACTGAAAGGGCTCAGTGGTGAAGTGTAGACAAAGTATGGAATGAAAAACTTGACAAGAAAGGGAGATAATTTACCTAATCTGAATAACAGAGATAATGTAGGTTGAAAAGCAAGTGAATGATTCCAGGACTCTGGGACAATGACAAATAAGTTAATATTGAAATTACAATCCCAGGAGATGAATAATAAATTAAAAGCATTTGAAGTTCAAGTTTTTGTTTGTTTGTTTGTTTTTGGTTTTTTTTGGTACCGGGGATCAAACTCGGGTCCTTGCACTTGCGCAGCAGGTGATGAAACCACTGAGCTAAATCCCCTGCTGAAGTTCAAGTTTTTGAAAATTCTCCAAACATAGCCAAAGAAATAAACTTTGCAATAACCCCCCAAAGGGTATACTA
The DNA here is from genome assembly GCF_053883595.1 of Heterocephalus glaber. Lineage (NCBI taxonomy): Eukaryota > Metazoa > Chordata > Mammalia > Rodentia > Bathyergidae > Heterocephalus > Heterocephalus glaber. The sequence goes on along the minus strand of NW_028258142.1, from coordinate 8,068,442 downwards.
ATATACAATCTAAGATATAGTATAATAAATTTCTAAAAACTGTAGACAAATGAAAAGTTTTGAAAGTATTCAGAAGGAAATAAGCCATTGTACAGAGAGAAGCACAAATGCCAGTAGTAGCATTTTTCTTATTTAAAATTATGCAGACCAGGAGGAAATAAATAACTTTTTGAAATTCTGAATAAAAGCAACTATTAAGCACTAATTCTGTAGTTAAAATTTTTTCTTTGATTCTATAGTGAAGATAAAGGAATTCTCAGACAAAAGAAAAGGAAGTGAATTTGTCACTAGCAGATCTATATTTAACGAAAGATAAAAGAGGTTCACTAAACATAAAGGGAATGACAAAGAAGTAGCCTGAAACTTTAGAAAGAAAAAATAAAAAATGCAATGAATAGAAACTAAAGCATTTTTCTCATTAAGTTCTTAACTTACATTTTGATGGTTGAAAGAAAATTATAACATCATCTGATGTGGTATTCAATGTAGATAGAAGAAATTCTTAAGAAAATTATATTTTAAAAGTGGAGAGAACAAAGTGGGCCAAATACATGTGAGATTTCTACCTTTTACTTGATCTGGATCTGCTGAATCAGGAACTCTGTGGATGGGACCCAGAAGCCTGTTTGAGAATTATTGACCTAGACAGACAAGATTAGAGTTGGGTAATGGATTAGAAATTCCCCTGAGAACAGTAGAAGTGGGTTGAGTCTGAAGAAATGATCAGATTGATCTAAATAGAGCTCAGATAGAGGAGAGTACTGAGAGCAATCCGTGAAAAACAAGGAAACAAAGGTTGCATGAAGGATTAATGAAGAGTGCCTTAAGCAAGGGACAACTAACACAATGATCTAACTGCTAAGGGGTTCATTGCCTAGAAACTGGAAACCACAGAAAAGTATGCTTTGTTGCTGGTAATCAAGCAGCCCAACTGTATTCTGGGAGACCAGGATTTTCCCATCAGTCCTTTCTGTCTTCCCAAGTGAGTCAGCAAATGCTGGCGGAAGATGGATATAGTTGTCTTCCAGGTGGCTCAGCACCTCTCTCCATGGCTACCGATGATAAAAGGAATGTCTTAACTACATGATCATATATCACCAAACAGAGGAGAATATTATGTCAGTCCTATCATTTTTAAAATTAACATCAAATTAATCATTTTAAGTGGATAATTTGGTGGCACTAAATACATGCACATTTCTGTGCAACCACCACATCTACTAACCTTGAAAACATTTTCATCACTCAAAAGAAATCCTCTTATCCATTAAGCAGCCATTGCCCATTCCTCCCTCTCCCTTCCCTTGTCTTTTGGCAACAACCAGTATGTCTCTATGGATTTACCTATTCTGAATTTGTCATATGAGTAGAATTATACAACACATAACCTTTGTGTCTAGCTTCTCTCATTTGGCATGATGCTACTGAGGTGCATTTTTTATGTACCATGTACCAATATCTTGCTCGTTTTTTACAGCTAAATAATATTCTCCCATGGGTATATATCACATTTTGTCTATTCCTTTGTCCTCAGATGGACATTCAAGTTGTTTCTGCCTTTTGACTACTTTGAGGAATTCTCCTACACAGTTTTACGTACATATTTTTGTTTGAGACTTTATTTTAATTATTTAAGTATGTAATGAGGAACAGAATTACTGGGTCATGAGGATGCCAATTTATCCACACCCTCATCAACAATTATTTTCCTTTTATTTTTTCTAACCATCCAGTCTGTGCAAAATGGTTGTATTTCACTAATGGCTAATGATACTGAATGCCTTTTCCTGTGCTTGTTAGTGAGTCATATATTTTAATTACAGAAGTATCTTTTCAAATCCTCTCTCATTTTTTAAATAGTTACTTGTCCTTTTAGTTTTGAGTTGCAGGAGTTCTTTATATATTCTGAATACTAGGATTTTATCATATAAATGATTTGCAAATGTGCTTCTATTCTTTAGGTTGTCTTTTTCCTTGAAAATATCCTTTCATGCATGAATATTTTTAGTTTAGATTCACTTACAGAGATCAAGACAGCTGTTGAAGGGTTGAGCAATTGAATATTTCAAATGAATGGGCTGGGATTAAGGTATAACATGTATTATTTTCAAAGCTGAGATACACAGGTTAGGAGAAATATGTTTTGCTCTTTGTAAGTGTGCCATTGTAAATGATTATTTTCTTTCTTTCTTTTTTTTTTTTGGTACAGGGGATCAAATTTGGAACCTTGTGCTTGTGAGGCAGGCGCTGGAACCACTGAGCCAAATCCCCAGCCCCTAGATGATTATTTTCAAAATTTTGTTGTACAGCATTTGACATGTTGAATTGAGAATATTACTGTGTGATATGCATTCTTTTTACTGGATAATATAAAATGTGGTAGAGCAAAGTTGGCTTGGAGCCAACTGAATTATTTCATTTATGTCTAAGATTTATTATGTGTTGCTTTAACTCCTCTAGCCTGCAGCTAATTTTATTTAATTTGGAAATTACCTGCTGTCAGGACACTAAAAGAAGAAAATCTAAAGATGCAGGCAAAAACATACAATATCACAACTAGTTAACTCACTGATTGACTATGGAGATCAGCAAATGTTGGTGTGAGAAACAGTTTATTCTTAGTTAACTCCTCCAACTGCTGTGTGTGAGTTTGCATGTGTGTGTGTGTGTGTGTGTGTGTAAATTTGTTCAGTTCTCAAGATGATTCTCTGAGGTCTATATTTTTTGTTCTACTTGCCCTGTGCAGCTCAGTGAAGAAATGATGAGATTAGCCAGGTATCCCTGCTTTTACTTTCTTTTGCTGCCAATTTCTTTTCATCCTTTCTCTATGTTCTACACTTTCATTACATGATTAGATTAAAAAGTGGGAGCCATTTACAACAAGATACCCTAAAGGGAAGACAAAATTAATATGCGTTAAATAAAACAACACACAAATAGGCAGACACACACAGACCTGTGTACATGTACTCATACTGACAAGTACACAAACACACAATTTGGGAATACACAGTACACAAATTTGGAAATTTTTCCCAAATTTATAGAGAATATCCACTTTTGATTTACAATTTCACAGAATCACAAAGCTAGAGGGGACAGAGAATCTTCCCTCTATCAACTGATTTGCTCCTTCCATCCAGACAGCATAATGCCAAACATTTGAGGATTACTTTCTTCTCTTACATTTACTAAACAGAATAGCAATGTCCCAGTTTCTACAAAGATATCAAATAACGCTGCCTACACTCCAATAAAGTTGTTTCTTTCCGTGAACATTCTTGCTCTTTGTGAAAGCTCTTTCCTTTCCTGATAGGGAAAGGCAAGATTGTTGGCAGGGAGAAAGTTCCCTTCAGAGTCAAATGTCATCAAGGATCAGCTCTTGGCTTGGAGCTCTGCCTAGAATTGTAAAGGTAGTAAAGCTAATATTTCTTGCCTCGTGATTTGTATATGCATCTAATATGAAAAGTGTATCTAATGTTAAAATGCAGACAGGAACCTGAAGTCATTGCCCAAATATTACAGCATCTCAGGCCTCCAAGAGCCTCATTGTTCCCCAAGGCTGCTGTCAGAACTGGCTATGAACAGTTGTGACATCCAAGGAAAGTAGGGTTACTCCAGGCCAGGACAACAGAACAGGAGGTCACAATCCTCAGGGCCACCCCCCCCCTTTCTCTCTCTCTCCATGTGTGTGTAAACACAGACAATATATATGTAAATATATTATAACACTTGACATTATTTCACAACTTACTATGTAAGCGCTAAAATATCCCAGAACAACAACAACAAAAAAATCGCTGTCTAGATATTATCATCTTATTCTAAGTGTCTTTAAGTCAAATTTCTAAATATGAGCTTGGTTTTTATTTTATTTTACTGTTTGTTATGACGTATACTCTTTAGAGAAGTGTCTGTGGGTGATTTTCCTGATCCTGACCTATCTTGTCTGAGTTCAGTTCTCCTTGATGCAAAATGGTTATCATGCCTGCAGAACTTTTGCTACTCCTGCTATATGCCTCTGCTGTATGCCTCTGCTGTTGCTACTTTATCTGTCCAGATAGGTGACTAATTTCTAGGACTTCTCTACCTCCACTCCTTAGAAATTATCACTTTCCATCAAATTGGATATTCTGTACAACTTTGAAAAATGCATTGAAAGCTTTGCCCTTTTTACTTCATTGATAAAGGGAACTTACAAAGATGATACAAAGCCAAACTGATAGTGATTTTACAAATGAAAAAACCCTGAAGGGGAGGTAGCTGACCGCTGTTTTAACTTAAACTGACAGCCTGGTCAGTGATGCCCATTCTCAGCCCTCACCACTGCTTCCTCTGCTGCTTTGGGTCAGATTTCTGCTTAGAAGTGTCTATAGGAAATAAAGCTTAGAACAAATACTACCTTGTACCACAAACTCTTCCAAACTCTCCATGGTTTCCTCTCTTATGTAGATTGTATTTGACACAATATCCTTTTATTTTATAAAATGTTGAAAAATTATGATATTCTAGGCAATCAAGTGATGCTGTTATAACTTAGCAGGCAAATGTAAATGGTCTTGGCCTTCAGGGTATTTATAGCATAGTGAAGGAGTAAATCAATCCCAAACATACATTTTCTTAAATTTTATTAGTACATGTTTGCACTTCATACAGTTTACAATCATATTGGGGAGTGGTTACATGTACATATTCCACCTTGGTTTTTTTCTTTTTCTAATCCTTTTTCCCTTTCCTCCCTCTCTTCCTTCCACCTCTGGTTCCCCTAACACTTTTTATTTATTAAATTATTTTATTGGTACATTGTAGGTACACAACACAATTACATTTCTCATTGGGAATTGTACCTTTACATAATGCATCTTGGTTCTTATTTTTTCCCCCATTCCTAGCCCTCCCTTCACCTCCCTACCCTTCCCTATTTACAAAGACTTTATTTCCATTTTTTCCATTTCTCATCATTTTTCCTTTCCCTTCCGTCCTTTCCCCTGCCCCTCCCACTACCCCTACCCCTTTGGGCCTTTTCTTCCTATTTTACATTACCGATTATTCATTCTAATCATTGGTACATTTTAGGTATAGAATATAATGACATTCATCATTGGAAATTTGCACCTTTACATAGTCTCTCTTGGTTCTTATTTTTCACCGTTGCCCAGCCCTCCCTTCAACCCCTCCATTCCTCCCTATTTACAAAGATTTTGTTCCTATTTTTCCATTTTCTCATAGTAATCCCATTCCCTTCTATCCTTTCCCCTAGCCCTCCCACTTCCTTCCCCTTTGCCCCTTTTCTTCCTATTTCACATTACCTATTATACATTTAGTCCTAATTTACACTTTCAGTTTCTCACACCAGAGAAACTATTCGGTATTTATACATGTGTGTCCTATTTATTTCACTTAAGAGTATTGCCTCAATGTGCATCCACTTAGCTATAAATGTCTCTAATTTCTCATTTTTTATGGCTGAGTAGTACTCCATTTTATAAAAAAAAACACATTTTCTTTATCGAGTCTCCAGCCCATAGGCATTTGGGCTGTTTTCAAGTTGTAGCTATTACAAACTGTGCTGCTATGAACATGGGTGCACATATATCACTGTGGTATGATTCTTTTAATTCTTTGGGGAAGATCTCCAGCAGTGGAATAGCTGGGTCAAATGGGACTTCCAGTCCTAGTTCTTTGAGGTATCTCCATACTGATTTCCACAGTGGTTGCACCAGTCTACGCTTCCACCAGCAGTGGAGCAGGGTTCCTCTTTCCCCACAGCCCTGCCAGCATTTGTTATTGGTTGATTTCATGATAGCAGCCATTCTTTCTGGGGTGAGATGGAATCTCAGCATTGTTTTCATTTGCATCTCTCGAATGACCAGTGATGTTGAACATTTTTTCATATGTTTATTTGACATTTCTACTTCTTTGTCTGAGAAATGTCTGTTCATTTCAGATGCTATTTTCTTTTTTGTACTTGTTGATACTATTTGCCTTAGCTTTTAAATGGAATATAATGCTTAGATTGATTGGATTATCAGGGTCTCGTACCTGGCACATCTTTCTCCTTCCACTTCCCCTTCCCCTCTTCCTTACTCCCCTCCTGGTTCCTTTGGACCACTTCCCTATTGGATGAGCTCTGTTCCCTTGTCCCTTTCTATCCATCCTTTATGATTTTCTTTGTTGTACTTTGCACCACTCAAATGAGAGACACCAAATGGTATTTTGGCTTCTGTGCCTGATTTATTTCATTCAATATTTTCCTGGTGCATTCATTTTCCTACAAATGCCTCAAATTTGTCATTCTTTATAGATGAGTAGTATTCTATTATATGTAGATAGCACATTTTGTTAATCCATTCATCTACTGATGGATATACAGGCTGCTTCCAGGATTTAGGTATTACGAATTGTGCTGCTATAAATATTAACATGAAAGCATTGGTATAGTTTGATGATTTGAGCTCTTCGGGGAAGATATTCTAGCAGGGAAATACCTGGGTCATATAGAATCTCTAATTTCAATTCTTTGATAAATCTCTATACAGATTTCCATAATGGTTGTACTAATTTGTACTCCTACCAACAATGCAGAGGAGTTCCTTTTTTTGCCACAACCATGACAGTACTTGTTATTGTTTGATTTCTTAATGATTACCATTCTTTCTGGAGTAAGATGGAATCTTAATGTTGTTTTAATTTATATTTCTCTACTATCCAGAGATATTGAATATTTTTTGTGTGTATTTGTAGACAATTTGTATTTCTTCCTCTGTGAGATGTCTCTTCATTTCTCTAGTGCATGTCTTGAATAAGTCTTTATTTTTAGGCTCTTTAATTTGTACATTTTAGATATTAGTCCTTCATTTGAGGAGTAGCTGGCAAAATGTTTTTCCCATTCTGTAGGTTGTCTCTTCACTCTACTGATTGATTCTTTTGCTGTGCAGAAGCATTTTAGTATGATATAATTCCATTTGTTGATTATTGTTGTTATTTCTCATATGATTGATGTTCTGTTCAGAAAATCCTTTTCTATACCTATGTCTTCAAGTGTTTTAGTTATTTTATCTTCCAGAAGGACTAATGTTTCAGTTTTAATGTTTAAATCTTTAATCCATTTTTATTTTAATTTAGTATATGGTGAGAGATAAGGATCCAGATTCATTTTTCTCCAAACAGATAAACAGTTTTCCCAAAATGACTTGTTGAATAGGTTATCTTTCCTCCAATACATGTTTTTGGTCTCTTTGTCAAAGATTAAATAGTTGAATATGTCTGGGGAGGTTTCTGTATCCTCAATTTTGTTCCCCTGATGCATATGTTTGTTTTTGTTCCACAACCATGCTGTTTTTATCGCTATTGCTTTGTAGTATAGCTTGAAGTCTGGTACTGCTATGCCACCTGCTTTGCTCTAATTGCTCAAAATTACTTTTGCTATTTGGGCTCACTTCTGGTTCCATATAAATTTTAGGATTTTTTTCTCTAGATCTGTAGAGAATGCTGTTGATATTTTTATTGGAACTACATTGAATCTGTATAAAAGTTCTAGAAGTATAGCCATTTTGACAGCATTGGTTCTGCCTACTTATATGGCTCCGTCTAGATGTCCATCAAAAGTTTCATGTAGTCATAGGTGGGGCTTTTTCAGAGATGGCTGAATCTGCAGTATGTGATTGATTCATGGTGTGATACTAGGATTAAGGGTGCTACGATTCAGGGTGGGTGATTACTATATCAGCCCACTTGGTTTGGCACTACCCTAAGCCCAGTAGACTGGATACAACGTAAGGGATAGGAAGAGGCTTGTCTTGCCTCTTGCTTGTTTTGCTACCTTTTGCCTGCAATGAAATGTTTCTCCTCACAATGCCTGTCTGACATTCCATTCTGCCTTGGAGACAGCCAATTATAGACTGAAACCCCTACAAACTGTAAGCTAAATAAACCTTTTCCCCTTTAACTTTGGGGTTTGGATATTTTGTCTCAGCAATGAGAGAAAAGTAAATAAGACACCTATCCAAGAACAAGGGACATCACCATTACATTTTCTGATGTGCTCTCCAATCTCCTTCAGAGTACTGTAGTTTTCTTTGTAGAGCTCTGTCACTTCCTTGATTAGGTTAAATCCTAAATATTTCAGGTTTGTTTAAATTTATTCATTAATTTTATTGGTACATTTTAGGTATACAATATGATGACATTCATCATGGGAATTTGGACCTTTATATGATATATCTTGGTTCTTATTTTTCCCCCATTCCCCTGCCCTCCCTTCAACCCCTCTACCTTTCTCGATTTACAAAGCTTTGTTTCCATTTTTTCCTTTTCTCATATTTATTCCTTTCCCTTCTTTCTTTTCCCCTACCACTCCCACTTCCCCTTACTCTTTTCCCTTTTTCTTCCTTTTCTTCCTATTTCACATTATCTATTGTACATTTTGATCCTTATTTACACTTTCCGTTTCTCTAACCAGAGATACTATTTGGTAATTAAACATGTGTGTCCTGTTTATTTCACATAAGAGTATGACCTCAACGTGCATCCATTTAGCTATAAATGTCTTTAATTTCTCGTACTGTCTGGCTGAGTAGTACTCCGTTTTATAAAAAAAACACACTTTATTTATCCAGTCTCAAGTTGATGGGCTATTGGGCTTTTTCCAAGTTTTAGCTATTACAAACTGTACTGCTATGAACATCTGTGCACATATATCACTGTGGTATGATTCTTTTAATTCTTTTGGGAAGATACCCAGCAGGGGAATAGTTGAGTCAAATGGGATGTCTAATCCTAGTTTTTTGATTTCCACAGTGGTTGTACCAGTCTACACTCCCACCAACAGTGGAGAAGGGTTTCTTTTTCCCCACAGCCCTGCCGGAATTTGTTATTGGTTAATTTCTTGATAGCAGACATTCTTTCTGGAGTGAGGTGGAATCTCAGTGTTGTTTTCATTTGCATCTCTTGAATGAACAGTGATGTTGAACATTTTTTCCTATGTTTATTTGCTATTTCTACTTCTTTGCCTGCCCATTTTTGGATTGGGTCTTTAAATTTGAGAGGTCTGATTTTTTTTTTCTAAGTTCTTTATATATTTTAATATATTCTAGGTAGTAGCAGATTTTCCTTTGGGGCACCACCATGCTTGGAGTCCGTGTCCCCTGTAGAGGCCGCTGGTGATTGGTACTGGGTCACCCTGTGAACTGAGCTGGCTGCACAAGTCTCAAGGACACCAGGACACCCAAACCCTGGGGAATGATAATGAAGAGGCCCTGTGGCTGCCATCTCAGAATGTGCAACCATGGGTCACGCTGGTCGGCCCGCCAACATCACAGAGAGTGAGCAGTAGAACCTCGATGATGATGATGAGCCAAGCTGTCTAAGCCTGAGTAACTGGTCTCACCTGTGGCGACCATCAGACCCACTGTAAGCCTCAGGGCCAATTCGCCAATCACTGCTAGAGGGAAAATGAATATGTCACACCACCCATCCCATTGTGGTCACCTTGCCCATTGGGTTGGACAAAACGACCAACTCAGATGATCAGATGGATCGAACTGGAGGAAACGATGTGTGAGGCCTGCAATCTTGAGGGGATGCCAGGGTTTGGGTCTTACTCCTGAAAACATTCTGTTTGCTCTTATTGCACTTATGGCTGCTTCCCGTGCCACAGAAGAACCACAACCAGCTGATGTCTAGGTTGCTATGCAACCTCAGCTGGCCTTGCTTTGATTGCTTCAGCTTCCAAAAAGAGAAGGAAGAAATGTCAGACATCCATGACCAAAATTAGAGCAGGCTGAAATATGGACTAGGCATTCCTTCCTTGTAATTGGACACATTGCATTTGGAGCTGGACCAAAGTCTACGTGACTCACAGGAGCATGTCAAAATGGCACCTAGGCTAGTACAGCCTCTGTGCCAGCACAGCTGCAACAGAGCTCTACGTCCTGATCTGTGAAGCAGCAAGGTTCCTAAATGAGATAATAGGACAGCTGCTGTAATATGGAGTGTAATGTGTGCTGCTGTAATGTAGACTGCTGTAGCTCCAGTCCACATTCCATCCTCGGAGCTGTCCATCTCTTAATTGTTTCGGTAGCTTACTGGTTAAACCATGAACTGACCTGTGGTCTGCTCTGCTCCCTTTGCAAGAATGCCTCATCCTCCTGTCTGCAAGCCTTGCCTGTGTTAGCTGATATCACTGGATGCCACATGTGTCCCTCAACCCTATTCTTACCCATGCCTGTATAATCAGTAACTACCGATGGCCCTGATTGCTCATGGTCCTTGCCATATCTTGCCATATGCTTGGTGTGGCCCATCCCACTTCTCCACTTTGCTTAAGTCTTGTGCCCATGTCTTTTCTTTCACTGTGTGCCATATCGCCTAGCAGGAGATTGGGGTTCTTGGCCGGATCTGCAATAAAATTTGTGTTTATTGTGTGATTTTTCCAATGCTTCAAATGATTGAATTAATTTTTGTTCATCTAATGTTAAAGAGCATCTCTATGGAATTTTTTTCTTTGTTTTTGAGACAGGGTCTTGCTCTGTAGTTTGAGCTGGCCTCAACTGCACTATATAGCTCCATCTGGCCTTGAACTCACAGCAAACCTCCTGCCTTAGCCTCCCAAGTGCTGAGATTGTATAATTATAGTATACTAATTACCTCTCTCCTTGAGCTTCTTTATTTGTAGTCTTTGATATCATCTGAAATTGTTTCCTTTCTCCCTTCCTCCCTCTCAATGACAGTATTTCTATGCTGTGTAACTGGGATTCTATTTTGAATCCAAATGCAAAATATGAACAAAATGGTGAAATTTGCATATCAAGCTGATGTACACCTTATTATGATCTCTTAATCTAGCAATGTTTTGTTGGTACTTTGGGATTTTCTACATAGACAATGATGTCACCTGAAAAAAGTCTCATTTCTTCTCAAGATGTATGTTCATTTGCATATATTTAGAAATGCTTTTTCCCCTGGTCTGAGGATTCAATCTAAGGCCTCAGGTATGGTAGGCAAGCACTCTACCACTGAACTACCTACACTCATATATATATTGTAATATTTGAAAATATTGTACTAAATCTGGAACTTTCCCTTATAAGAGTTATTTAGATGTTTGTGATTCAGTCTCATTCATCTTAAATGTTTTCTAGCTGTGTATCCACTAGTGATTTTCACTTACCTTCCAATGTGGTCCAACAATGTACCTTTTAATGCATAGTTCAGTACCATAGTTTGTTTGCAAATATTCTTCCAATCCCACATACAGTTACAGTCATTTATTTTACCTATCATTAGCTGTAAGTATCTAGTGCATTATTGATCAGTTTGTGTAAACATGTTTCTTTTTATACATATAGGAATAAAGAAAGTGAAGAGAGATAGTGATTTGAGGCAAATGTGTTTCTCCATCTCCTCGGAGATGGCTTTGAATAAATCCTTTTTCCTCCTTTTACCAAAACAAATGCCGTCCTTTGATTTGGTCATTGGCCAGCAAAGGAACCTGAACATATGGACCAAAGTGACTGGCAACAGTTTGGGCTTTGTTGTAGTCAGTAGGATTTGGCAAGGGAATATATTAAATACAGGAACATAACTTACAAGATTATTTTATGATAATTACCCAAAGAGTCAAATGTGAGGGAGTGCAAGAAAGATTAACTGCACACTAGGGGCCCAAGGAATCCATCTCAGGGCCTGGATCCCAGCAGTTCCCCTACACAAGCCCAGCTAAATGCTTAGAGTCCAAGGTCACGTCCTCCACGAGTCCAGCCAGTGGCCTAGAACTTGCAGCAATGTCTCATGCTTGTCTATACTGAGAATCTGCACCTGGAAGGCCTGAAGACCAGTGGTGGAAGCCAGAAAACCTGTACTGGTGAGATGAAGGATTTGTGCCACCAGGCTGAGGGATCCACATTGGAGACAGAAAGTGATGCTCATGGTGAAGATTAGAGCTCCCCTGATGAAAACAGCAGCCAGTCCCAGCAACAGCGAGGCACCAAGCTCCTCCAACGAGAACAGCCTAGTTTACATCAGGAAAACCATCTGCAACAAGCTTCTAGAAAATCAGTGGGCCAAGATCTTCCCCTTAATTCTCTATTTATGGCTATTAGTAACAATCTTCAGGTGGATCCTCCATGCCCAGACATGCTGATTCAGTTCAACTGGGTGTTACAAGTTGACCTTTAGTCAATCCACCACAGGCTTAGCCAGCCAGGTCATTCCCATCTCGCGAGGGGCATGCATCTCCTGGTTTCCTAATGGCCAGGCTGCAGACACTTGGGAAAAGAAATTCACTGTAGCTAGATTGGACCCATGATAGGGACACAAGGGACATTCCAGGAGCTCCTGGGGATACATTTGCACCTGGGAAATCTCCCTGCTTTCCTGTTCGTGGCGTCAGCTATCTATAAATGCTTATGTTCATAAAAGGGAAAAGGTTGTTTGGGGAGCTGACAGGATTCCTCTGGTTTCCCACTGGAAACTGAACTCCAGGGATCTACTTACTGTCTCCACCATTTGGATCTCCTTTTAGGTCATTTAGGAGAAGTAAACATTTTCACTGCTTGTGACCATTTGGACATAGTGCAGGTCATGTTGGGGCACTGACTGGTATGAGAAGAAGTACAGAGACAGAGAAAATTTCTAGGAAGTTTTTACATTTGGAGTACTTATTGTTTTGGTTTGCTTTGGTTTCTTTTGCCTTTCTCTTCTCATAACCACCTTTATTCTAGGATAGAAAACAGTTTCAGTACCATTTAGAAGCTGCATGCTAAGTGGACAGGCTGTAGTGAGGATTCTGAGGAGGTTGCCTGAGCTATATCTTCTCTACCATATGAATGTAAGTCAGATAAGACCCAATGGAGCACTCAAGCTTCAGAGCTCCCCTTTTGCCATAGGACAGTAACCTTTGAGGCAGTAATTGTGAACCTTTTACAGACTGAGTGCCCAAACTGCAACCTAAACCCACTTATGTATCCTAAGTACCAGCACTGCAATTAAATCTGAATACTGATGTTTTAGTTTAGAAAAAGCAACTCATACATTAACATCTTTTGTATTAAAAGAAAAACAATTAACATGCATGCCATTGGTTTCCCACCACTGCTTTAAGACAATATTTAGTTGGAAATTTAAATCCATCCTACGGAGACATTAAGCCCCCTCCTTCCTTTCTTTGTACAGATATTCCTCACTTAATGATGAACCTGTTTAACAAATATTTGAACTTACACCAAGGTGCACAATTTGGACTTCAGACCCACATTTGGACTTATGACACAGGAATGTGAGCAGCAGTGTGACCTTATGATGGCATCTTCTATAGTACAATACTGTAATTTTTGTTGATTGAACTGTACAGTACAGTACTGTAGTTTTATGTTCTATTGTACATTATAGTACTGCATATAATTTATGCAAATAAAAGTAAAGTCTTATATTCTAGATAGTAGACCTTTGTCTAAGGAACAGCTGGTAAAAATTATTTTCCCACATTGTGGCTTGTCTCTTCCCAGTGTTGGTGGTCTCTCTTGCTGTGCAAAAGCTTTTTAATAAGAAGAGATCCCACTTGTTGATTCTTTGTGCTAGTTCATGTGAAACTGAGGTTTTGTTCATGAAATCTTTTCCTATACCAGTGTCTCCAAGAATTCTACCTAATCTCTCCTCCAGCCAGGTTAGTGCTTCTGTTTTAATATTTAAATCTTTAATCCATTTCAATTTTAGTTAAGTGTATGGGGAGAAATATTGGTCTGGTTTTTATCTTTTGGCAGGTTGAAACTCAATTTTTCCAGTACCATGTATTAAAGTGGTGTTTGGCTCCTTTGTCAAAGATGAGGTGGCTGACTGTGTCTGGAGTTGCTTCTGTAACTTCTAATCTGTTTCTTTGCAGTACCATGCTGTTTTTATTTTAGTAGCTTTGCAGTATAGTTTCAGGTTGGGGATTGCGATACCCCCTACCTTGTCTTTTTTGCCTTTGTCTTTGTTGCCTAGAATTGCTGCTGCTATTCAAGGTCTCTTCTTGTTCCAAATGAATTTTTGAATTGTTTTCTTAATGTCTGCAAAATATGCTTCTGGAATTTCAATTGAGATTGGATTGAATCTATGTAGCAGTTTTGGAAGTATGGCCATTTTCACTATATTGATTCTTCCTATCCAGGAAAAAGGGATGTCTTTCCATTTTCTGATATCCTCTTTGATCTCTTTTTTCAGAGTGCTGTAGTTTTCAGAGTAGCTGTCTTTGATTTCCTTCATAGGTGTGATTCCTAGGTATTTCAATTTCTTGGATGCTATTGTGAAGGGAGTTGTTTCTCCAGTTCCTCTTTCAGTGAGTCTGTTGTTAGTGTACAGGAAAGCTATTGATTTTGTGTGTTGAACTTGTATTCAGTTACTCTATTGAATTTGGTTATTAAGTCTAGAAGACTTTTCTTGAAGTTCTTAGGTTCTTCTATACAAAGTATCATGTCATCTGAAAATAATGAAAATTTAACTTCTTTGTTTCCAATTTTTTTTTTTTTTTTTGGTACCGGGATTGAACTCAGGTCCTTGTGCTTGCGCAGCAGGTGGCTAAACCACTGAGCTAAATCCCCGGCCCCGGGCCCTTTGTTTTCAATCTTAATTCCTTTTATTTCTTTCTCTCCTCTGATTGCTGTGGCTAATGTTTCCAAAACTATATTGAACAGAAGTGATCGTAGTGGGTATCCTTATCTTTTTCCTGATTTTTGCATGGAGGATTTCAGTTTGGGGCCATTTAGTATGATGTTGCCTGTTGATTTTTCATAGATGGCTTTTATCAGGTTGAGATAGAGACTGTCTATTCCAGTTTTCTGTAGAGTTTTTATCATGAATGGGTTGTTGGATTTTGTCGAACAGTTTTTCTGCATCTATTGAGATGATCATATATATGGTTTTTGTCCTTGGCCCTATTAATATAGTGTATTACATTTATTGATTTGCTTATGTTGAACTGTCCCGGCTTCCCTGGGATGAATCCCACTTGGTCAGGGTGTGTGATCTTCTTGGTGATCTTCTGCATTCAGTTTGCCAGTATCTTATAGAGGATTTTTGCATCTATGTTCCTTAGTGAGATTGGCCTATAGTTCTCTTTTTCAGTTGGGTCTTTCTCTGCTTTTCGGATCAAGGCAATGCTTGCTTCCAGGAATGAATTCAAGAGTATTGCTTCCCTTTCAATTTCACTGCAGAGCTTAAACAGTAGTTGCAATAGCTCTTCTCTAAGTGCCTTGTAGAATTCAGCAGTGAAGTCATCAGGACCTGGGCTTCTCTTCATTGGTAAATTTTTAATTATATTTTTAATTTTATTGATTGATACTGGTTTGTTTAGACTTTTTTGGTCTTCTTCTTGAACGTGGGTTATTCACATGTATGTAGAAATCTGTTCATTTCTTCTGTGTTTTCCATTTTAGGTTCTCAAAATAGATATTGATGATCCTCTGGATTTCTTTTTTTTTCTTTTTCTTTTTTTTTTTTTTAAGGAAATAGGACTTTATTGGGGATTTAAAAGATGATTGTAAACAAGATACAAGTTCCGTCACTGAGCTCTTGCAGCTCTTGGCCGAAGACCACAGAGCAAATTAAAACCTCATGTGGGCAGTGAGGCTCACCCCCCCACACACACCCCTGGGCGGGCAGAGACACTGTCGCGTCCCCGGGCACAGATGGCGCCAGGCAGCCCTGCCCCCTCAGGGGTCCCCGCAGGTGTCCCCGCAGCCTCCTCTTGGACATCCGGGTGCCGCAGCGCCCCCCGCCCCCCCCCCCCAGGCTGTGTCTTCCGTTTCTGCATCATCATCAGTCCAGGATGATCAGGTTGGGATTTCTCTCTCTCTCAGCTGTCAGAAGTGCCTGGGCTTCCTCACCGAATTCAGTTCTATTCAGTCCCAGCATCCACAGGGCGCCCTCGGGGTGCCTCAGGCCCTGGCACAACAGTGCCACCCTGCCGTGGCCCAGGGGATTCTGAAGCAGGTTCAGCGGGAACAGGGTCTTGCTGTTGGTGAGCACGGTGACCAGGTCCTCGCAGCAGACACTGGTTAGGCCGCAGTCCTCCACCCCCAGGGTCTCCAAGAGGCAGCTGCATTGTGCCAGAGCCTGGCAGAACAGCTTCACCCCTGCGTCCTCTATGCTGTTCCCCCCAATCTGCAGGCTTCTCAGGTTCCGGCTGCTGGTGAGGACCGGGGCCAGGTCTCTGCAGCCCTCCACCTTGGTGGAGCACTTCATCAGGCGGGGAGCAGGGCCAGCACCCCGCCATGGTCCAGAGGAGGGCAGAATCTCCTGATCAAGGCAGACCGAAGGGCTGTGCTCTGCCGGCCCCTCGGGGTGTGCACCATGAGGACAGCGCGGGCCCTGCTCAGCGACACCAGGAACCCACGCTACACACAGATACCTGTGGCCATGGCTCCAAGAGCAGGGACTGGGACCCTGGATCGGGCCCGCCATGGAGAGGTGGCGCACTCACTCCTAGGTGCACATGCAACACAGACCCTGAGACCCGGTGTCACCAAGACAACCCTGGTGGCTGTGCCCACATCAGATGGAGGGGAGCTCAGCTGCAGTACCCCGAGAGCCTGTCTCTCTCCCCTCAGGCAGGGCCGGTAACTGTCCTCACTATGAACAGCTTCACAGCGGGTCTACCCTGGATTTTTTGTTCTGTTTTGTATCTGTTGGTTGGCTTTTAGTTTGGTTGTCTGTGTGTGTGTGTGTGTGTGTGTGTGTGTGTGTGCGCTAGCCGCTGCCTTTGCTCTGCACTATTCTGTGCTATTTTGTGTGGCGTTTTATATCAGCAGTTCTTTCATAGGATTATCTAAGTTTGTTAGCCCAATAATTGGATCCAGTCATCTTATCTCTACTTCCCACTTATCCTCCCTTCCCATTTTTCTTTACTTTTCTTATACTTTCTTCTGTCTCTCTGCCCTTCTCCATTTTTTCATATAACAGTAGTATTAATATATAAAATTAGCATAAATAAAATTAGTATTAATACTAAAATAAAAAATATAAAATAGTATGAATATAAAATTCATATTAATATAGAACATTATTAATCAGAATATCATTATTTGTTATTACCTATTGTATATTATTACTCTCCCTCTCTTTCCTGGGTTGTTAAAACAGTAGAGATCTTTTAATATCAGTTCTCAGTTATGCACCAATACCATGTGGTTTGCTTTTTGGTTGTTGCGGTGTTGGTAGTTATTGTCCCCTCCTGAAGCAGCACTGTGGACTGAACCTCATCCCAGAACAGACTGAGTAGGCTCTGTCCCCATGAGACACCTCAGCCCAGGGACATCACCAGGAGAGAGCCACTGACTAAAGTGACCTCCACGCCCCGTGGAGAGACATCCTTACCCACTTGTCTCCCAACCTCAAGACAAAACACAAGAATTGTGAGAAAACGAGGAAAGGAGATGCTCCAAAGTTTCATAACTCTCTACAAACAGACACCACAGATACTGAAATGGATGAGATTCAGACAAAGGATTTCAAAATTGATAGTTAAAATGGCTGGGGCCAGAGAAGATGCGAATAAGCAGCTGAATGAATTAAGGAGGACAATGCAGGCTAGAAAAGGCCATGTCAGTTAAGAGACAGAGGCTCTGAAAAAGAACCAAGCAGAAATCCTGGAGGTGAAAACCCTGATTTGTTAAAGAAAAACTTGACTGAAGGTCTCAGCAGAATTAGACAGCAAGAGGAATCAGAAGAGAAAAAGACAGGCAAGGCGAACACACAGAGCATCTAGACAATAACCGAAGAAAACTAGCAAGAAGCAACACAGAGATCATTCAAAAGCTTCTGGAGAACGAAATGACCACATTTCTGACTCCCCAGGCTCAAGAAGGTGGAGGAAATGTAGGCTAAAGGCATAGAAAACCTGCTCTCTGAAACAGGAGAAAATTCCCTAACACTGGGGTGAAGGGGCTACTCAGATAAAGAAGGCCTGGCCAGGAAGGAACTTCTCCATGAGCCAGCAAAGTCAAACTGCCCAAAATTCAGAAGAAAGAAAGAATGTTGAAAGCTGTCAGAGAGAAATGAATAGCTTACAAGGGCAAAGACATCCAAGTAACAACAGCCTCCTAACAGAAACGTGGATGTCCAGGAGGGCTTGGAATGATGTATTTCTAACCCTGAAAGAAAATAATCTCTAACCCACTTTACTGTACCTTGTATGACTATCATTCAAAATCAAAGGGCAAGATAAATATCAACTAAAGAAATTCGTGACCACCAAGCCAGTGTCTCAGAACAAACTTCAGGAAACCCTAAAGATAGGGGATGAAGACAGCCACCGTCCCGAGACCCGGGGAAGCCGAGCCAAGTGTTTGTAGCCCCCCTGAGCCCTGGCCACAGATGCTGCAGCCTCTCCGGAGGCCCCACTGAGAAGCCTGGGTCACTAGCCACAGTGTCCACAGCCTGCAGACCGGGTGTCTCAGAGTCTCGCAGAGGACGTTCAGCCCCTCGTCCCTCAAGCTGTTTATGCTCAAGTCCAGGTGGCTCAGGCTCTTGCTGATCAGGAGAACTTCAGTGAGGTACTGATCCTCTGGATTTCTGCTGGACGCATTGTAATTTTGCCCTTTTCATTCGTAATTGCAGGATTTGGGCCTTTTCTTTCCTTTTTTTGATAAGGTTAGCTAAGAGTTTGTCAATTTTGTATATTCTTTGGAAGAACTAACTCATCACTGATTTTTTTGTATCATTCTCTTAGTCTCCATTGCGTTGATTTCTGCTCTGATCTCTATAATTTCCTCCCTGTATGAGCTTTGGGTTTGTCCTGCTCTTCTTTTTCTAGAACCTTGAGGTTCAGCATCAGGTTTATTTGAGCTTGCTCTCTTCTCCGCATATGAATTTCCCTCATAAGACTCCTTTCACTGTGTCCCATAGATTTGGATATGTTCTATTGGCATTGTCATTCAATTGTAGACACTGTCTGATTTGTTCTTTAATTTCTTCTGTGACCCATTGGTTGTTGAGTAATGTGTTTTTCAATTTCCGTGTGTTTATGAAATTCTTGTGGCTTCTTTTGCTATTCAAATCTAATTTCACCACACTATGACCTGATAGTATATAAGGGATAACTTCAGTTCCTTTGCATTTACTTAAACATGTTCTATGAACAAGTATGTGGTCTATTTTGCAGAATGACCCATGTGCAGCTGAAAAGAATGTGTATTCTGATTTTGTGGGATGGAACACTCTGTAAACACCTGTTAAGTCCATTTGTTCAAGAGTTTGGTTGAGTTCTAGTATTCCGTTGTTTATTTTTTGTCTAGTTGATCTATCTATTTGTGACAGTGGGGTATTGAGGTCCCCCACTACTATTGTATAAGTGTTTATTTGATTTTTCATGTCCATTAGTATTTGTTTTATATAGTTGGATGCATTAGTATTTGGTGCATATATATTTATGATTGTCATCTCTTCCTCTTGGATTGTTCCCTTTACAAGGATGTAGTGGCCTTCTTTGTCTCTCTTAATTAGTGTTGGTTTGAAATCCATTTGATCTGCAAATAGGATTGCTACTCCTGCTGTTTATGGGGTTCCTGTCACAAGGAGTATTGTTTTCCACCCTTTAATTTTCAGTCTATGAGTTTCTTTTGTTTTTTGTATGCAGCATCTTGTTGGATCTTGCTTCTTGACCCATTCTTCCAGTCTATTTTTTGTTTTGATTGGTGAATTGCGACCATTAACAAAGATAGTTATAACTTATATGTATTGACTTATCCTTGTCATGGCTTTTTCTTTTTATTCAATTCTTCCCTTTTGCATTTAATTTCTTGTCTTGACTGATGGATTCATTTGGCTGGGCTACATGGGCTTGCGACCCTCATTGTCTTTTCCTAGGATATTGTTTAAAATTTTTTGATTTGGTATTCATGAAGTTCCTCGGGTGCTTTTTGTCATGAAAGTATCTTATTTCTCAGTCAATTTTGTAGGATAGTTTTGCAGGGTACATCAATCTGGGTTGGACATTGTTTTCTTTTAGGGCTTGAAATACATCACTCCAGGGTCTTTTTGTCTTGAGGGTTTGTGTTGAGAAGTATGCTGTGATTCTTATGGGCTTTCCTTTGTATGTAATTTGTTTCTTTTCTCTAATTTCTTGTAGAATTTTGTTCTTCAGTTGGGTTTTTGGAATCTTGACTATTGTATGCCTAGGTGTAGATTTTTTTTGATCATGGCTAGTTGGAGTCCTATATTCCTCACTTATCTGTATATAAAATTCTGCCATTAATTCTGTAAACAGTTTTATTTATGTCATTTGAACTATCTCCTGTTTCTTCATTGACTCCAATAAGTCTTATGTTATTCTTCTTTGCATCATCTGGCAGCTACTGGATTGATTTGTCATCATCCTTTACTATTTTTAAGAATTTTTTCTTTCCCTGGTCATTAATTGCAATCCTGTCTTCTATATCTGATATTCTTTCCTCACATAGGCTCATTCTTCTGTGTAAATTTTCAATGGAGTTTTTAATCTCCTGGGTATCTGTTTGCCTCTGCTTTGTGGATTCTATTTTTTTTCTATGCTGGTTTTATATCATGTTCCTCAACTCCTCTATTTTTTTTTTTTAAATCTGTGTCTGTTCTACAGTTATTAATCATTTCTTTCACTATGGCCATAATGTCTGTTGTTATTTGAGAAATTATTTTTGATTTCATTTTTTCCAGATCCTCTTTTGTTGCCAGTTCAGGGTGTCCAGGCTGTTGAGTATCATATTGTTCCATCTCTTTGTCCCTTGGGGTTGCCTTTGGTGATCCTCAAGTCTGGTTTTGAGTCTTGTTTACATGTCTTCTCATTTCAACAGATGCAGTCTGCTATGCCTTTATTGAGGTGACTCTGCTCACCCAGTGGGCTTCAATCCTTAGTAATCCTCAGAGAGGCCTTTTCTTTGCTTCTCACCACTGTGCCAATTCCTTTATTCAGAATGATGGCCTTCTGGATTCCTGCACTGCACTGTTTTCCAGGCAGGCTTCTGGCTATAGTCTGAATGCACTTACCAATGGTAAGTGGGCCTCTGGCTGAGGCTTGTGGGTCTGTGCAGCTGTTTTCCAGGTGAGCTTTTGGCTGAGGCCTGCTTGCTCAAGCTGCTGGTGTCTGGGTGGGGCCATTATTTCATTTTTCTTAAAAGTACTGAGAATGATATTATTTTTATGACTTCCTTCTTAGCCAATTCATTGTTGGAATACACAAATACTAATAATTTTTTTTGTGTTTTTCTTGTATCTTGCTACTTTGCTGAAGTTGTTTGTTACTTCTAAGAGGTTTTTTGGTGTTCTTTAGTTCTCCTATGTAGGGTATCATGTCATCTGCAAATAATTATAATTAGAGTTCTTCTTTCCTATATCTATTCCTTTGATTTCTTTCTCTTGCCTAATGAACTGGCTAATTTTTCAAGTACTATGTAACAGAGGTGATAGTGGACATCCTTGTTTCCTGATTTTAGGGGGAATGTTTTATTTTTCCCTATTTCATATGATACTGGCTGTTGGTTTGTCATAGATAGCTTTTATCATATTCAAATATGGTCCTTCTATACTGTTTTTTTCAGAATTTTTAGCATGAAGGGATGTTGTATTTTGTTGAAAAGCTTTTCTGCATCTATTGATGCGATCTTTTTTTTTAACCCTCTTCCTATTTATGTGGTGTAAGCCCTAAAAAGGGCTTATGTATGTCAAAACATTTTTGCTTCTTTAGGTGAAACCTACTTGATCATTAGGTATGATCTTTGTGATAATGTGCTGCACACTATTTCCTCATTTTGAGGATTTTTTTTTTTTTTTTTTTTTTTTTTTTTTTTTGGTAAAGGGGATCAAACTCAGGACCTTGAGCTTGCAAGGCTGGCAGGAGCACCACTGAGCTAAATCCCCAGCCCAATTTTGAGGATTTTTGCATCCATGTTCATTAAAGAGATTGGCCTATACTTCTCTTTTTTAGTGGGATCTTTATCTGGTTTGGGGATCAGAGCAATACTCACTTCCATAAATGAACATGGGAGCATTCCATCTCTTTCAATTTCTCTGAACAGCTTGAGGAGTAGTGATGATATAACATCCCCCCAAATTTTGTAGAATTCAGCAGTGAAACCATCAGATCTTGGGCTTTTTTAGTTGGTAGGTTCTTTATTACTGAGTCAATTTCATTGCTTGTGATTGGATTGTTAAGTATATCTATGTCTTCTTGTGTAAGTTTTGGCAGTTTGTATCTAGGAATCTGACAATTTTTTAAAAATTTGCTAATGAGTTGGAATATAACTTTTAAAATAGTTGCTAACTATATTCTGGATTTCCACAGTATCTATTGTTATTTCATCTTTGTCATTTCTAGTTGCACCGATTTAAATCTCTTCACTCTTGAGTCTTGCTATGGGCTTGTTTCTTACCCTTTCAAAGAACCAGCTCTTTGATTCATTGACTTTTAACATTTTTTTAGTCTTGATTTCATTGATTTCTGCTCTCATCTTTATAATTTATCTCCTTGATATAGGTTTGGGGCTGGTTTGTTGTTGTTACTGTTTCTCAAGTATGTTAAGATTTCTCATAAGATTATTTATTTGACCTTGCTCTGTTTTCCTAATGTGAGCACTGATTACATTGAATTTTCCTCTTAGAACTGCAAAGTGTCCCAGGGGTTTCAATGAGTTGTGCAGTCATTATCATTCACACATACATTTTAATGACAAACATTAATAAGTGCTCTGAACATAAATATTGAAAGTGTTGGGCAGGTAATTAACTTGATCTAGTCAGATTAGGTAAGGAAGAATTATCTGAGCTGATAACTTTTGATCTGAAATTCCAAGAGAAAGAGTTAAACTAAAGGTAGGGGTCAAGAGGAGGAAGTAAGCCTGAACATAGGTTCAAGAGAAAAGTCTAAGGTTTGATTAGAGTAATTTAAAAAGAGTGTGTTTTAGCAAGTGTTCTCCGGAGAAACAGAACTAGAAGGAGAGATAAGTTGGTAGGTTGTAGTTAACTAGGCAGATAAATACATAGATAGATAAATTATAGGTGATAGAGAGATGGAAGATAGAGAATTAGATATGGATGGACAGATTATAGATATATAATCTCTCATCATATATAGATATATAAGCAATTTATTAGAAGGCATTGGCCCAGGATTATGGTAATTATGAAAAACTATGATCTTTCAATTTCAAGACTCAGAAAGCCTGGTGGTGTAATTTGCAGTTTTGAGAAGTGCAGCAATGGTGGTACTGATTCTAGTCTGATTTTGAAGGACTGAAACTCATTATGGGGGCAGGAGATCTATGTCCCATGTCACATGGTCAGGAAGAGAAAGACATCCTCTTTCTTCCTATTCCATCCAAGCTTCCAGCAATGCGATGATGACCCCCTGAACTGGGGCACCGTCTTGTTCCCTCCACTCTTTAGTCAAATCCTACTCTCAGAAAGATTCTCACTGAAACACACAGAGATAATGTTCTACAAGCTATCTGCATATCCTGTGATCCAGTAAGCTTGACACACAAAATCATTAGTCACAGGCATGAATTTAATTACTAAAGAGAGTCTATGGTGTCAGGCCATGTGAAAGAACATGTTTATTCCTCCCAATATAAGAAAGTCTGCAAAGAAAGAACATGGCCACATGCAGCCATGAAGCTTTCTAATTTCCCAAAATACCCATAGATGAAAGACATTTATCAATTCATACTCCTATTTTCTCTGTGAAGTAACAGTTGTTTTGATTCATTTTAGCCTCAAGTTGCATTTCATGTCATTGATTAATAGCACACTAG
Organism: Heterocephalus glaber; assembly: GCF_053883595.1. NCBI lineage: Eukaryota > Metazoa > Chordata > Mammalia > Rodentia > Bathyergidae > Heterocephalus > Heterocephalus glaber. The sequence goes on along the minus strand of NW_028258142.1, from coordinate 8,044,686 downwards.
CAGGTAGTGGGAGAAACTAGGTCTGTAAGGCAAGCTGGTACAGTATTTTTTTTAATCACAGAAAGAGTTTTTAAAAAAGTAGTTTTATTCTAAAATGTCTAGGCAGTGCCAGAAAATGAAAGAAGACAGTGCAAAATAAAACTTCAATAGACATAGCAAGTTATAGAGTGTTTGCAGAAAGTGAACTTACTCATTATATTTTATTACTTCATATGATTAATCTGAAAAGAAGCAAGGAAATCTGTCAATATTTTTGATAAAATTCCCACATGTTAAGTTTGTATTCAATGGACTATTTACAAAGAAGATCGATCATGCATCATTTACTGCTAAATGTTATAATAATGAAAAGCTAGAATTTAGTGGTTTCTCTGCTAAAATGATATATTGGTCACAAAACATTTATTTTGTTATAAATAGGAATACCATATTCTATATAAATTGCCCACATATCAGAAATTCCATGTTGCATCCTCCAAATTTTCCTCTGCTTTGTGTTGATTTTCTTATGTCTCATTGTAAAAAGAGTCAAAATGTCTTATAATTGTTATTTTATTTTACACTATTTTATTGTTACTATAATTAATGGGTAACCAAGTATTATTCCTCAGGGTCAAATGATACTACCTTATTGAATACTCAAATCACTCTGGTCACTCTTTTGAGTCTGGTCTGTTCAAGATAGTAATCTAGTATGAATGTAAATTAGTAAAGTAATTATGGAAAATAATATGGTTATGCCTGCAAAATGTAAAAATAAAACTACCATATGAGCCAGCAACCCCACTACAGATTATGCATCCAAAGAAGATGAAATCATTATACCAATGATATCTGCATGATATTTATTACAGCACTCTACAAAATAGCTAAGATATATATGGAATTAACCAAGATGTCCATTGATAGTCTCCCTGCCTCCATATATATATGGTGAGATCCTGGGAAAATGAAACCAAATGGAATATATATATATATATATATATATATATATATATATATGACAAAAAAAGATAATATGCTGGGTTTTTTGCACTGGAAGTCGTTATGCTGTGTGAATAGCCAGACTCAGAAAGACCACATTTTCTCACTCATTTGTAGAAAATAAAAGTAGCTCTTATAGAAGAATGGAATGAAATAGTGAAATAGTGGCCACCGGATACTTGAAAGGTGGTGGGGAGGGAAATCTTTTTTTTTTAATTTTTAAATTTTATTTTATTGGTGCATTTTAGGTATACAATATAATGACATTCATCACTGGAACTTTGCACCTTTACATAGTCTCTCTTGGTTCTTATTTTTCCCCCTTCCCCTGCCCTCCCTTCAACCTCACCATCCCTCCCTATTTACAAAGACTTTGTTTCCATTTTTCCATTTTCTCATGTTAATTCCATTCCCTTCTTTCCTTTCACCTCCCCCTCCCACTTCACTTCCCCTTTGCCCCTTTTCTTCCTATTTCACATTATCTATTATACCTTTTAGTCCTTATTTACACTTTCAGTTTCTCACACTAGAGAAACTACTTGGTATTTACACATGTGTGTCCTGTTTATTTCACTTAAAAGTATCACCTCAGTGTGCATACATTTAGCTGTAAATGTCTCCTATTTCTCATTTTTTATGGCTGAGTAGTAATCCATTTTATTAAAAAAATTCTCTTGATCCAGTCTTCAGTTGATGGGCATTTGGGCTGTTTCCAAGTTTTAGCTATTACAAACTGTGCTGCTATGAACATGGGTGCACATATATCACTGTGGTGTGATTCTTTTAATTCTTTGGGGAAGATACCCGGCAGGGGCATAGCTGGGTCAAATGGGACTTCCAGTCCTAGTTCTTTGAGGTATCTCCGTACTGATCTCCACAGTGGTTGCACCAGTCTACACTCCCACCAGCAGTGGAGCAGGGTTCCTCTTTCCACACAGCTCTGCCATCATTTGTTATCGGTTGATTTCATGACAGCAGCCGTTATTTCTGGAGTGAGTTGGAATCTCAGCTTTGTTTTCATTTGCATCTCTTGAATGACCAGTGATGTTGAACATTTTTTCATATGTTTATTTGCTATTTCTACTTCTGTGTCTGAAAAATATCTGTTCATTTCAGATTCCCCTTTTTTGGATTGGGTTTTTAAATTTGGGAGTTCTGACTTTTTAAAGTTCTTTATAGATTCGAGATAGTAGACCTTTGTCTGAGGATTAGCAGGTGAAGATTTTTCCCCACATTGTGGGTTGTCTCTTCACACTTTTGTTTTTTTCTCTTGCTGTGCAGAAGCTTTTTAATAAGAGATCCCACTTGTTGATTATTTGTGCTAGTTCACAGGCCACTGAGGTTTTGTTCATAAAATCATTTTCTACATCAATGTCTTCAAGAGTTCTTCCTAACCTCTGTTACAGCCAATTCAGTGTTTCTATTTTAATATTTAGATCTTTAATCCATTTGGATTTTAGCTTTGTGGATGGTGAGAGACATAGGTCTAGTTTTAATCTTTGACAAATTGAAACCCAATTTTTCCAGCACTATTTATTAAAGAGGCTATCTTTCCTCCAGTGAGGGTGTTTGGTTCCTTTACCAAATATGAGATTGCTGAGTGCATCTGGAGTTGTTTTGACATCTTCTAATCTGTTCCACTGGTCCTCAGATCTGTTTCTTTTCCAGTACCATGCTGTTTTTATCACAGTAGCTTTGTAGTATAGTTTCAAGTTGGGGATTATGATACCCACTGCCATGTCTCTATTACCTAGAATTGCTTTTGCTATTCTGGTTCTCTTCTTATTCCAAATGAATTTTTGGATTGTTTTCTCAAGGTCCATGAAGTATGCTGCTTGGATTTCAATAGGGGTTGCATTGAATCTATATAGCAGCTTTGGAAGTATGGCCATTTTCACTATATTGATCCTTCCTACACAAGAGAAGGGGATGTCTTTGCATTTTCTGGTATCATTTTCAATCTCTCTTTTCAGAGTGCTATAGTTTTCAGAGAAGAGGTCTTTGGTTTCTTTCATTAGGTTGATACCTAAGTATTTCAGGTTTTTAGATGCTATTGTGAAAGGAATTGTTTGCCCTATTTCTGTCTACATAAGTCTGTTGTTCATGTAGAGGAAAGCTACTGATTTTTGCGTGTTGACCTAGTATCCAGCTACTTGACTGAATTTGGTTCTTAAGTCTAGAAGGCTTTTGGTGTTGTTCTTGGTGTCTTCTATATAGAGTATCATGTCATCTGCAAATAATGACAATTTAACTTCTTCACTTCCTATCTTAATTCCTTTTATTTCTTTCTCTTGTCTAATTGCTGTGAGTAATATTTCCAAAACTATACTGAACAAGAGTGGTGATATTGGACATTCTTGTCTTGTTCCTGATTTTAGTGTGAAAGATTTCAGTTTTTGACCCTTTAGTATGATATTGTCTGTTGGTTTTTCATAGATGGCTTTTATCAGACTGAGGTGGAAACCATCTATTCCAAATTTTGTAGGTTTTTAATCAAAAATGCATGTTGGACTTTATCAAATGCTTTTTCTGCATCTATGGAGATAATCACATGCTTTTTGTCCTTGACTCTATTACTATAGTGTATTACATTGATTGATTTGTGTATGTTGAACCATCCCTGCTTCCCTGGATGTATTCCACTTGGTCAGGGTGTATGATCTTCTTGATGATCTTCTGCATTCTGTTTGCCAGTATCTTATTAAGGATTTTTGCACCTATGTTCATTAGTGAGATTGGCCTATAGTCCTCTTTTTTGGTTGGGTCTTTCTCTGCTTTGGGGATAAAGGTGATGCTTACTTCCAGGAATGAATTCATGAGTATTGCTTCCCTTTCAATTTCACTGAAGATTTTAAACAATAGTGGCAGTAGTTCCTCTCTAAATGTCTTGTAGAATTCAGCAGTGAAGCCAACAGGACCCTGGCTTTTCTTAGTTGGTAAATTTTTTATTACGTTTCCAATTTCACTGGTTGCTATTGGATTGTTTAGAATTTTTAGGTCTTCTTCGTTCAAGTTTGGTAATTCATATGTATCTAGGAATCTGTCCATTTCTTCTGTTTTCCATCTTACTGGCATATAGGTTCTGGAAGCAGGTACTGATGATCCTCTGGATTTCTGCTGGGTCTGTTGTAATTTCACCCTTTTCATTCCTAATTGCATGGATTTGGGCCTTTTCTTTCCTTTTTCTGATAAGTTTGGCTAAGGGTTTGTCGTTTGTCAATTTTGTTGATTCTTTCAAAGAACCAACTCTTGGCTTCATTGATTTTTGTATCATTCTCTTAGTCTCCAGTGCATTGATTTCTCCTCTGATCTTTATAATTTCCTCCCTTGTGTGAGCTCTGGGGTTGTCCTGGTCTTCTTTTTCTAGAAGTTTGAGGTGCAGCATCAGGTTGTTTAATTGGGCTCTTTCTGTTTTCCTAATATGCGTATTCACTGCTATGAATTTCCCTTGTAAGACTGCTTTCATTATGTCCCATAGATTCCGATATGTTGTATTTTCACTGTCATTAAATTGAAGGAACTGTCTGATTTCTTCTTTAATTTCCTCTGTGACCCATTGGTTATTCAGAAGTTTGTTTTTCAATTACCACATGTTTATGAAATTTTTGCAGTTTCTTTTGCTATGGATCTCCAGTTTCATTGCACTATGATCTGATAATATACAGAGGATAACTTCAGTTCCTTTGCACTTACTTAAACATGTTCTATGAGTGAGTATGTGATCTATTTTGGAGAAAGACCTGTGCATTCTGATTTTGTGGAGTGGAACACTCTGTAAACATCTGTTAAGTCCATTTGTTCAAGAGTTCAATTGAGTTCTAGTATTTCATTTCTTACTTTTTGTCTAGTTGTTCTATCTATTTGTATCAGTGGGTTATTGAGTTCCCCTACTACTACTGTATTAGTGCATATATGACTTTTCATATCCGTTAGTATTTGTTTTATATACTTGGGTGCACTAGGGTTTGGTGCATAGATATTTATGATTTTCATCTCTTCCTGTTGGATTGTTCTCTTTACAAGGATGTAGTGTCCTTCTTTGTCTCTCTTAATCAGTGTTGGTTTGAAGTGTACTTGATCTGCCTAAAGGATAGCTACTCCTGCTTTTTTGGTGGTTCACGTTGCATGGAGTATTGTTTTCCACCCTTTAACTTTCAGTCTATGAGTTTCCGTTTAAATTAAGTGTGTTTATTGCATGCAGCATATTGTTGGATTTTTCTTCTTGACCCATTCTGCCAGTCTATTTCTTTTGATTGGTGAATTGAGACCATTAATATTGATGTTTATAACTCACATATATTGACTTATCATTGTCATGACTTTTTCTTTTTGTTGGATTCTTCCTCTTTACATTTAATTTCTTGCTGTGGCTGATGGGTTCATTTTGCTGTACTTCCTGGGGTTGTGATCCTAATTGTCTGTTTCTAGGATATTATCTAAAATTTTTTGCAGTACTGGTTTGGTATTCATGAAGTTACTAAGGTCTTTTTTGTCATGAAAGTATCTTATTTCACCATAAATTTTGAAAGATAATTTTGCACCCTACATCAATCTGGGTTGGAGGCTGTTTTCCTTTAGGACTTGGAATATGTCACTCCAAGCTCTTCTTGCCTTGAGGGTTTGCATTGAGAAGTCTGCTGTGATTCTGATGTGCTTTCCTTTGTATGTCATTTGTTTCTTTTCTCTAACTGCTTGTAGAACTTTTTTCTTCTGTTGGGTTTCTGGAATCTTAACAATTATATATCTACCTGTAGATTTTTTTTGATCAAGGCTATTTGGAGTCCTATATGCCTCACTTATCTGTATGTGAAGTTCTTTCCCCCTGCTTGGGAAGTTTTCTGCCATTACTGCTGTAAACAGTTTTTTTTTATGTCATCTGCACTCTCTCCTGTTTATTCCTTGACTCCAATCAGTCTTATGTTATTCTTCTTTGCATCATCTAGCAGCTGCTGGATTGATTTCTCATGGTCCCTTACAATTTTGAAGCAATTTTTCTTTTCCTGGTCACTAATTGCAATCTTATCGTCTATATCTGAAATTCTGTCCTCACATTGGCTCATTCTGCTGTGTGGGCTTTCAGTGGAGTTTTTAATCTCCTGGAAATCTGTTTGTATGTGTTTTATGGATTTCATTTGTTTCCTATATTGGGATTCCATCATGTTCCTCAGCTCCTGTATTTTTTTATCTGTGTCCTCTCTAGATTTATTAGTCATGTCTTGCATTATAGGCACAACCTCTGCTTTTATCTGAGAAATTATTTTTGATTTCATTTTTTCCAGATCCTCTTTTGTTGCTAGTTCAGGGAGTCCAGGTGGTTGAGTATTAGAATGTTCCACCTCACTTCCCTTTGGTTTTGCTGCAGGTGATCTGGAAGCCTCATTTTGAGACTTGCTTATGTGTCTTCTCATTTTGATTTTGGGGGAGGCGGGGGGCTGCTGTTGGTGCCTGCATGCTTCACCTCCTCTGGGCTGGGAGTGGTTGAATAGTGGCCCAGAAGCCCCTTCCTCTGACCTGTGAGCAGTGGAAGTGGGAATTCTTTTTTTTTTTTTTTTTGGTACTGGGGATCAAACTTGGGACCTTGTGCTTGTGAGCCAGAACCACTGAGCTAAATCCCAGGACCCAGGGACTTTTTTTTGTACCAGGGATGGAATTCAGGTCCTTGCACTTGCAAGGCAGGGGAATTCTTAATTAGAGTTAATGTTCTAAGATCTACAGGAGAGGGAATGTCACATTAGAATGGACTTTAGTATTCACTCGCTTCAGTTTGTTTGGATAAAGCATCACTAATATAAAGGTTTCCAAAATGATGTATTTTCTCAGAAGGTCCTGAAAGTTTATCCATATCTTTGCTGTTTGTAACACACTCCAGGGGAAATACAGATAAAATCTTCTGTGAAGTATTACAGATTGACTGGGGTGACACTGTTACCTTCCCCTGTTTTAATTCTATGAGTTAAAGTCATAAACTAAACACAATAATCAGGCCCTTTCCCTCCCACAAGTTGTTTTGTATTATTCTGAAGCTTATCTGATGCATCTGTAACTTACAAGCCATGTTTGGCCTTTTCAACAAAGAAGAGCAAAGTCAGTGTCTAATAGAAAGTTGTATCAGGTGTTCTAAACTACTGTTATGCAAAGAAGTTACAGGCTTATAAACTGGCATCATCAAGATAATTGCTGGGCCATGACAGTGCACTAAGTTAGAATTTCTAAGATTCCTTGTATTCAAGAAGCAAATATCCTTCACTAAAGCATATAACTGACTCAAAATGCACTTGAACAAGTATAAATTACATACCCTAAAGCATTATCTGATATGGATAGAATTACCTGATGTGGCGAATCAATAGTTGCTTGCAATATTCTTTACTGATAAAGTCATTTTTCCTACTTATTTTTAGTAAATATTTTTTTCTTTCTTATCTTTTGCATTCATTCCATGCATTAAGTAGAAGTAAACATCTTCAAAATCATATATAACACCTCAGTGGAGGCCAGGCCACTGGAAAAAGTTCCTAACCCTTCTGTCTTACTCACCAGGAAGAGGAACACAGTGAATGAGACATTTTCAGATCATGGTATCAGAGAATCTGAAAGCCTCTTGAGCTGTGTTTAAGAGAACAAACGTGGGCCCTTGGGGAAGTTGAAGGCAGACACATGACTCTGATTAAGATCTGGGACATGAATATTGTGAAGAGTGCAGTTTGGGTGCTACCCAACCAGGTGACATCTATTATGGTGAGGCTCTGGGGAGATGAGACCTGAATGGACCCAAATACTAGAAGTGTTGTGCCCATGGAACATCCTGTTTGCTACCTATTGCTTACTATCAGGCACTCACGTAGGAACTCCCACATTCCCTTCTGGAGGCTACCAAATACACAAGGCCCTGAGGCTTCTCTGAGATCTTAGGTTGAAAAGTGATGCTTTGGGGAGAGGCAATGAGGAAGGCCTGGAAGGACAGATCAGGAAACTGGTGCCCTGGACATAAAGTATTCAGCAGCACTCTTGACAGGAAGACTATAGAAACAGCTATGGGATTTGCTGGAAAGGGAATTGAGAGGGCCCTGGTGGAAATCAGTAGAAAATTGGATAATAAACCAATTCCATTGCACTCTCCCCTCCTTGAATTAACTAAAGAGGTCAGATCTTAAGGAATAGGCAAAGGCCTACAGGTAGTTGTGTCCAAAGTGAGGCTAGCAGCACAGTGATGCACTCAGAGGGACATCCAGTTGACAGTCCTCCTGTCCCACAGGCACAGTTGAGACCTGCAGTAACAGAGCATACTGTGGGCTGGAAAAGGTGAGGAGAATAGGTACCTTGTGGATATAGCAATGCTCAGAGGAGGGTGGAGCAGCAGTAGAGATCCAGGTTTGGGAGATCATCTGGGCCCCCCTATATGTGAACATGGGGGAAAGAGCTCTCTACTTGAACTCAGATTGCAATATGAATAGAACCATGATGACACTAATTTTATATTTTTGCAATTGTTTTTTATTGGGGGGGGTAGGTTTTTTGTATCTCATCTTTTCCCCCTTCCTCTCTTTCTTACTCTTTATCACACCTCTCTTCTTTTCTTTCATATATATATATATATATATATATATATATATATGTATGTATGTATATAGTACCTGTATATGTGAAAAGGAAAATAATAATCCAACAGTGCTTTAGTCTAAAGAATATCATTCATATTCAAGTCAAAGTAACCCTCACCGAAATTGTGTATAAGAGAATCCAAATGTAAGTTAACTCTCAAAATATTAATGAGTTCTGACGTTTCCACAATTGCAATTGGAGATTGTAAATCTCCAATTACACTTCCTTCCCTCTTTGTCTCTTCTCTTATTTTCACAAATATTCTTTCAAACTTCCTCAGCAATAGCTCTTTACTCCAACTACAAAAATAATTCAACAGACTCTGATTTCCTATCTACTTTTCACCCTTTGACATTATTCTCCTCTTACTAATTTATCATGCTCCTTTCTCTCCCCTTTCTTCCTCCTTCCATCATATCATAGTATACCTGTTAGTAATAGTATAATAGAGTCTGTATGAGGCATTGGTAAAAAGGTGAAATTGTTAAAAATAAAATTTAATGCACATGATTGATGTATGGTTGGACCACTTGATCTTGATATAACCAGTAGGAAGACTCACAACACAGCAATTGTGTTTGATCCTATTAAACTGAGTAAATCAAAGAGGTAGATAAATATCAAAATACAACCAAATGGAAAACCACATCACTGGCAAACGGACAAAAGAGATCTCCACACTAGAAACAAAGTCTTTTTGCTCTAAGTGATCATTTACCCTCAGCGCATGTACATGACCATTTACAAACACCTACTAAAAGAAACATAAAAAGCAAGAGAATGAAGCACTTCCCAAAACTCCTAAAACTGATCCAATGAGCATCCATGGAGAGGAAATACAAAGCCAAATGGCAGAAGTATATAAAATGTTACAAGCAGAAACAAACAAAAACAGATCAATAAGGTGTTTCATGAAATCAAAGATGATATAACAACAGATAATAGACTTCAACAAAATGATCAGTGAGCTTACAGAAGAACTAATAAAAGCTAGATGAACTAATCAAAATAATACAAGACAGGGATGATCAGTTTAGCAAGGACTCACAGTCCATGAAAAGGTACCAAACTGAAATCCACAAGATAGAAACTCTATTAAAAGTATGGGCAGCAGAAATGACCAATATGAGAAGAGACTGTGAGAACTAGAAGGTAGGGTTGATGCAGATGACCATGTACTCAGAAATACCTTAATAATAATAGGAAATTATGCAAAATGAACCCAAGACCAGCTAGTTGATGAAAAGAATAAGCTAGGAATGATTAAAATTAGAGAAAAATTGGAAAATAGCATGAAAGGCATAAAATTATTGGCAGGTAAGCAAGACATTAAATACCCAGAACTAGAAAAGAATTTTCCCTAAACACATCATAGTCAAAATCCCAGAAGTCCAACACAAGGACAGAATTTTAAAAACTGTTAGAAAAAAAAAATTACCTATAAAGGTAAACCTATTTGAATTACTGCAAATTTTTCAACACAAATCCTACAGGCAGAACATGGAAAGAAATTATTTAAGATCTACAAAAGCCACATTAATATGTTCTGCAAAACTCAACTTTGATGGAGAAATTAAGACCTTCCATGACAATGAGAACATTAACACATATATGTTTACCAAACCAGTACTACAAAAGGTTCTCAAGGATCTCTGAGACAGAGACAATGAAAACATCAATGCCAAAGAGCCTAATAGAATAAATACAGCAAGTGAGGCAACCAGTTAACAAAAAGGGAAAAATAAAGGAATTAGTAACAGAAAAACCATGCAATAACAGGAACTGATCAATTCCTTTCAGTAACAGTTCTCAATGTCTTTGATCTCAACTCCTCAATCAAGAGACATAGACTGGCAGAATGAATTAAAAAACAAAATCCAAAGATATATGGCATAAAAGACACACACTTAATAATTAAGGAAGCCATAATTTAAAAAAATTAAAGACTAGAAAATGATTTTTCAGGAAAGCAGGAGTAGCTATCCTATTTTTCTGACAAAGTAGACTTCAAGCAAAAACTGATCAGAAGAGAAAAAGAAGGTGACTACACACTGGTAAAGGGACTAATTCTCCTGCTGCAATAGGAATAATTTTTTTCATGGTGACTGTAAGGTCAGACCAAGGCACAATTGAGATCACTAAGGCAGGCAAATTCTAAGGAACATTTGATGAGTTTATGATGAGCCAAGGGTGAGAGTGCCATTGGCACTGAGAGGAGGGTGCCTGTGGTTGATATGCGGCAGTTTAGGGAGGGGAGTGGCCACTTGGTCAAGAGGGTGGAAAATTTTAGAGTCCCATGGGTGATGGGCCTGGGGCTGGCTGATAAAGAGGGCTGTGGTGAGAGTAGCAGAGTGGCTGCTGGCTTCTTGTCATCTCTGTGCTCTTGTGGATATGGGTAGAGGTCTGCTTGGGTGTGGGTCCAACTTAGGGAACCTGCCAGTGACATTACTAGAACAAATCAATTTTTCAACTAAAGCCTTAATTTGAGTGTCATATTGGAAAATGAATTTACTTAAAACATATATGATATGCCATTTCGTGTATGCAACTGATATAGGGGGAATAGATGCAACTCCCAAACTTGCTAGATATCTGAAACATGTTCTCTAAAATTGAAGAATGAATTCTAGGAACAACAGAGGTTAAGAGTAGGAAAAATTTATTGAGAGAAAGATAGCTTCTGTCTAAGAGAGAGAGAAGGGGGACCAGAAAATATGTTGCCTGCCCACACTGCTTCTCAAATGTGTTTTATGGTACAAAGCCAGATGAGGCAGGTACAAAGTGGGACAAAACTATGGTCACCTAGTAAGATTACAAGTACAGTCACTTAGGTAATATTAATCCAATAGGAAATCACAAGGTGGGACAAAACTATGATCAACTAATAAGATTACAACAAGTATAGTTGCTTAGGTAATATTCATTAAATGGTAATCAAATGGGGAAGCAAGTCATATAGGAAGCACACAAGGAAGAGCAAGGATTTTCTGTAAGGGGTAGGTCAGGGATCTTTCATGGAAGATCTTGGTCCCCTACCCAGGTATTTAATACCTATTTAGAATATCAATCACTGCTGTTCATCTCTAGGGGAAGCATGAGGATGTCCTTCAGTCAATGTGTCTTGATTGTCCTCCATGTTGGATCCTCAATGGCTGGTCCTGTCTTACTACCTACAAGATATCTAATTAACTTAAATATCTACAATAAAACCAGGTTGGTAAATCTTCGGTAGATACTGGCCTGTTACTGGCTTATTGGGCATCAGCCCTATAAGTAGTGAGGAAGGTCACTTAGCATAGATGGAGATCATGAGGAAAAAAAGGAATTCACTCAAAGTTAGAGTTAAGGTAGGTAAAATCTGACAGAATTTTGGCCTTGATTTAATCACTTCAGGATAGGAAATGCAGAATTTTAAAATCCAGTGTGAGATTCCTTATGATAGGGTCCATACTATTTCTATGACATTAGTTGCTCAATATTGCATAACTTTGTATTTGCAAAACATACTCAAAACAGCCTAACATATTAAGGCACAAAAGTATTTATATCCTGGTGTTATGCATACAATTAGGCTCAGTATTCCTGAAGGAGCACTTTTTTTCCAAAATATGCAAAGAGGCTGAATGGAGGTCTAGGAAAGGAGAAGCAGCAGGAAGCAGAGAGAACTTGATGTCAGAGTTGTGTGGATTGAGTTAGACGTGGAGAGTATTAAGAAAAGAAACTTCAGAGAGCAAACACTCAACCTTAAAAAACTTTAGCTATTATTATTCACTTGCACTCTGGAAACCTGGAAACCTGTCTAGGAATTGTTCAAAAGAACAGCCTAAATTGAGCTTATGGAAATGGGATATCATACTGAAATTTATATTAAAAAATTATAAATATTTAATAAATATCTATTGATAAATGATATCTTCCAAATTAAAAAAATTTCTTTGCTTTGGTTTGAATTTTCAGAAAATGCTTCATTTCAAACATGAATTATTCACTTCTCCATATTTTAAATTGTCTATAATCACATATAAAATAAGCAGAATGCATCCATGAGGGGTCTGTCATGTATTTTTGAGTCTTCTGTCCTTCAAGCAAATTGCTCATTATACATTTAAGTATTCTTTGTATGACACAGGGTTTAGTTGTTCTATTCACCACCTTCTGACTCAATTTACCTATCTGCCTTCCTGTATGTGATGAACTGCTCCAGAAAACATGAATGAGCGGATTATATAAGGATTTGTTGTTCTCCTTCCAATGTCTATTCTTTTATTCATTCAGTCCAAGCCTGTATTAGATTTTCTTGTAGTCCCAATGCGATTTGACTACTTTTCTTACCCAGAACTGAGAATGTCCCATTGTAGGAAATAGTCAATGAATAGTTGTGAATACCACCTGATAACTAGACATGTTCTGTTCTTCCCAGCAGATGTCTCTCTTGTACTTCTCCAAGAATCTAAAAACTACATTAGGCAAGTGAACAGTTTTCTATAGATTTTAGTGATACATTCCACTTCCTCATTGCTGTGTGTTTTTAGAAAATCAATGTTATGCCATATCATTGTTAGAGAAATAGTTTTCCACTGCCTTCGCATGAATTTAAGTAAAAGTTTAGAATGATTCTAACAATTCTAAAAGCTACAAGAGCTTTCATTTGATATTGATGCTGACTGAAATATTAGGAGATGTTCTATATGTCCAGAGGTTTGCAATCTCTGTTTCTATAATGTAAAAGAGGGTAGATCTGTCATGTCCTGCAAAGATATGCAAAATATACTGCTCAGTCTTGCATCAATCCTCATATTGTCAGTTCTTAGTTTCACACTGTGATGCTGCTCTACTGGGATGAAGGTATGTGGCAGCAACTTCCGGGTAGCAGTCATGATCTTACTTCCGTCAAATGAGTATATCTTGAGAACAACTAGGAGGTTGTTCCCTTAAAACATTGTTGCCTTTGCATTTGTTCCCATCGAATGTTGACTGACATTATGTGAAAAATAATGTTCCAAGGAGCTCTTCCCCAAAGGAAGGCCATTCCTAATCACTCAACTCTGCAAAATTCATCCCCTGACAATTTTACAAGACAGGCAAAAACTCTGGTGGAGGTTAAGTGAAAGAACCAAAATCAAACATTTAGTAGTAGAAATTCAAAACTGGGTTCATATAGCTCCAAAGTCTTTCCTTTACAAAAAAAAACCACACTCATAAACCCAAAAACGTTACTGGATGATATATGTGAGTTATTTATAGCTTTAACATTAGTATTCATCCCACATATATAGGCTCAGAAATCAAATAATTTGTATGACAATCAAATAATTTGTCTTCACTTGAATAAACCATTTTTACTGCTAAATTTTTAACCAATATTCTCTGAAAGTGAACACAAAAACATAGCAATCTACTTCACCTCACAGGAAGGGTTTAGATCCCATAAGATCTCTTGAGGTGGGGAATGGGATAAAATAAAATAAAATGTATTAAAATATTTAAAAATTTAAAAAATGACTTGACTTTTCATGACTTTCAAGTTAGATGGAGTAACATTTCTTTGGAAGGACATTTTCAAATAGCAATTTTGCTTTCTGAAATATTTTTATATACAGTGATAAAAATAGACAACAGGAACCAAAGTAACTCAAATGCCTCTAGATAATGAATATTAAGTGTTAATATATAAATGTACTACCTATGAAAACAACATGTCTGTAATAGATGATAATATCGAGAGTACCTACAGCAACACTGAAGGAGCCAAATTATATTCACCTTTCTTTAGTTAATAAAATGAGCTCAAATTTTTTTGCTTAGCACATTGTACATCTTTGGTTTAAAGTACAAAACTGTGTGTTTTAAATGGTTATATCCGCAAGACTAGCAGAGCAAATTGTAATTCAGAGTGGTTATGAAAATGGAGTGGGTCAGATAGAGACAATTTTTATTAGGGGCTAGTAGAAATTAACAGGAAGCTGTTCAGACATAGGTGAGAAAAGTTCACAATAATAACAATGATAATGTTTTGGTCAAAAGACATCTATTCACTCTTCTCAATTTTACTTCAGTCATGCATATTCTTATGAAATATTAGACAGGGAAGATTTTGGGAGGTACTATGTGTTACTCCATGTGTAACTTATCCCCAACTCATTTCCTCTGTGACCTGGTCCCCTAAATTATCTTGTTATCCCTTACAGACCTATTATTTGCTATTGCAAGCTTTAAAGAGCCTTATCATTCCATCTGTATTCTTGGCTGTGGGAGGATGATTGCACAATTTCTTTAAGTTGGTCAATGTAGAGAGTATTGTGGCCTTTCAAATAAATTAATGGGAACAGGAGGCCTCACAGATTATTTTTTAAAAAGAATTATACAGAGGAATTTTGCCTCTGTTAAGATGAACTAAGTACTTTCTCTCTTTTCCTTCAGCTAAGCATTAATAAAACTGTAAACACTATATACATATGAATTTAAGAAGACCTTCAAATGAGGAAAGCTCTCTTCATCACTTTCTTTGTTGTTGGAACAAAATACCTGACACTTATAACTTAAATGAGGAGAGGTTTCTAAATTTCAGTCTTTGCATGACCAGTAGCATTGCAGAGTGGCCCTTGGTGAAAGTAACCTACATGCATCACCATAGCAACCAGGAAACAGAAAGAAGGGAGGAGCCAGGAAGGGAGATGCACCCTTCTAGGTCACTGGCCCAGGGACCTGCCTGTCCAAACTGGCCTCATCTCCTAACATTACATTTAGCTATAGCCCTTCAGTTATTCAATCCCCAGCGAAAGGCCAGCTCATGAGCCAGGAGACGCTTGGGGCCTATAGAGTGGGGATGGGGACAGATATAATCCATAACAGAGGCCTCCCAACTTCTGACCTTGAAATCTAAGGAAGGAGTCAGTGGTGTGTTCTTGGGTTTTCCTGGGCCTTACATATTTTACTTAGAGCTAAAATATTACCAGCAGCCCAGATACATCAGTGAGCACAGGAAAACAAACATCCACTACAAAAGCCTGTTCTCTTTGGGAAAAGAGCAGGGATGGAGCATCCTAGGAAACCAAAATATTTGGTAATAACCTATTTTGTTTTCTTTTTATTTTGAAGGCCCTGGGGAATGAACCCAGCCCTTGCATATGCTGGGCCAGTGCTCTACTACTGAGCTACATTTCCAGCCAATTGTGTGTGTCTGTGTGACAATGTCTCAATAAGTTGTACAGTCTGACCTCAAACTTGTGATCCTACTCAGCCTCAGCTTCCCAAGTAGCTGTGATTACAGGTGTGTGCACTACTATGCTCAGCTAGAAAATAACCTCTTTACTCCAATACATTTCATGAGAAAAAAAAGACGTCCTATTCCCATCAACACCATTAAAATGAATAAGGATCTTAAATTCTCACCTTTGCCAAACTAACAAGGAGCCTCAGTTTCCCTGGTGGAAGGTGCAGTGTGTTGTCTGGGCAATAACAAGCAGTCATGTCTGCATTCCACAGTGCTGAATGCGGACCATATCTGGAGTCTGTACTTCCAACTCTCACCCAGCAGTAATGGGTGGCTTCTGCTCTGGGTGTCAGAGAAGAATCAGTATAATCAAGAATTTCACTGGTAACCGGCTCTCTGGCAGTAATACAGCCAAACTCTCTCTCAGATCCCCATAGTCAGTAGAAGACAAATAGGCAGTAGAAACAGACTAGTGCTCCTCCAAGTCATGGCAGTTTCAGTGGAGGCTTCATAATTCTCACCCCATCCAACAGGAAGGCACACTCCTCAACTCCTTTCATTCCTGTCAACAGAGATTGGGGATAATGGGGAACCTGGATAGCTAATGCAACCTGGCAGAAATGAGAGGCTGCCTCTTCTCCTTTCAAGAGCTACAAAAGGAGGCCAATTCCAACAGATTAAGTAAGACCTAGAATATCCTACCATGCCCTGTCACCTGAAAATCTCCTTCCGTACTGAGAACCTGGAAACTCTTCATTTGAATGAGAAAATTAGACTGCAAACACTGACATGATACAGAGCTTGAATTATCTGATATGACTTTACAGCAGACACAGTGAAGAGCCTCAGCACTATGAGCACACTTGGCAAAACAAGGTACAAGTTCTTAAGAAAGAGATAAACATACAAACCAGAAGCAGATGGAAAATTTATATCTATAAAATAAAACTAAATAAAAAACTTCAGTCAATGGGCCCAATGAAGAATGGAGGAAGAGAAGAAGCTGTGAATCTCAGAACAGGTAGATATTATACAAGCAAAATAACTCAGAGCAACAGGGGCTTCAGAGATCCAAGATCTAAAATATATGACATTGTCATCCTGGATAGAAAGAAGAAAGAGGGAAGTATAGAAAAGCAGTTGGATATGCATCAAAAGAGTAGGTAACAAATAATTGTTCCTACTCTGTGGGCTCTCTATTCACTTTGTTGGTTGTTCCATTTGCAGCACAGACTCTTAAATTTAATGTAGTACCATTTGTTGATCCTATGATTTCCTGTGCTATAGGGGTCCCATTCAGGACAGCTTTGCCTGTGTCTGTGGCTTCAAGTATTTCTCCTAAGTTTTCTTTCAAGAGTTTTAAACTTTTCAGTCTTATATTTAGGTCTTTGGCCTATGTTTTTTCAGTTTTGCTACAGGATGAGAAACAGTGATATAATTTCAACCTTCTGCTGTGGAAATCCAGTTTTCACAGCACCAATTGTTAATGAGGCTATCTTTTCTCTACTGTTTGTGTTTTGAAAATCAGGTGACTATAGGTGCTTATGTTTGTTTCTGTGTCCTCTTTTCTTCTCTATTGGTCAACATGTCTGTTCTTGTGCCCGTACCATGTTGTTTTTGTTACCATGGCTTAAAATCAGGTACTGTGATACCTTCATTATATTTCTTTTGCTCAGGATTACTTTGACTGGGTCTTTGTGCTTCCATATGTATTTTCCCCTATTTCTATGAAGAATATTGTCACTTAACAATAGCTAGGCTATGAAAAAAGCCTAAATGCCTGTCAATAGATGAAAGTGGAAAAAAGTAGATGAATGGATAAAGAAAAGGTATATATACACAAAGGAATATAATTCAGCCATAAAGAACAAATCTGTCATTTTGAGGAAAATGAATGGAGCAAGAAATCATTTGTTAGAAAAGATAACTCAGAAATTTAAATACTATGTTTTTTCTTATTTGAGAAAGCTAAACATTAAATAAATAAATAAATAAAGAGAGTGATGACAGGAAACAAGAAGGTAGACTTTTAGAGACTGAGAAAGGGTTTAAGGGAATGAAGAAGTAAAAGAGAGAGGGATGATAGGATGGCAAATAATCAAAATATGTTATATACACATATCAATATATCAAAATGAACTTTAGTATTCTGTATTAGGAATATGTACTAGTAAAAAATAGTTGAAAAATTACTGGCTAGAGCATGCCCAAATTTGATTAATAATAATAATAATTCAAGAAAATGTATAAACTATAAATTGGTTATACACAAAGAAATCTGTGACAAGATTATGCAAAACCATCATTGAAGGAAAATGAAATCTGGGGACAATACCTCCTTTGGGAAAAATAATTCCAATAGCAGATTTCTCATCAAAAAGCATAAGCTAGATGAAGGGTCACAAAGGTTTTGGAAGTGATGAAAGAAAAGGACTGTTCATCTCAAATACTGTATCTAGGAAAAGTATTTTTCAATAAGAGAGTGAAAGTCAAGACATTCTCAGTTGGAAGAAATCTAAAAGATTTTACTGTTAGCTCATTTGTCCTAAAGGAGTGGGCCTAGTGGTAGTTCTTTCCATAGAAAGAAAGTAATGGAATATGGGACTTGGAAGATCAGAAAAAGAGGAAGAATACAATGAATAAAACTATGGACAAATACGGTAAGCCTTTCTTCTCTGCTAGAGTAAAAATGGTTATGTTTAATAGTAGAAACAAGCAAAAATATAGCAATGTCTTATGTAGGTTTTAGTTTAAATGAAATATTTAAGATAATAATATTGCAGAGAAGAGCATAGTAATTTAAAGTTGTTTCTACATTTCATTCCACTGTCAATAGTAGACTATCAGATATATACATAGATATAGATATATGTATGTATTCCTACCGCAATCACTACAAAGAGTTATACAAAGAAATTCACTTAAAACTCTATAGAGAAATAAAAATAAACTATAAAATAAGAAGACAGGGAAATGAAAGACAGAACAAACTAAAATCCTAACATATGCACATTATAGCCACAATTTATTTAAGTGGTCTAAATAAGCCAATTACAACTCAGAGATTTGCCAAAAAATTCAAATAAATAAAATTACTCAATCACAAACAGCATTATGAAGTTTACTTCAAATATAATTAAGTGGGTTGAAAATAAAGGGATGGTAAAAGATCTACCATGTAAACATTAATAGAAATAAAGTAGGATTAGCTCTATTAATATTGGACTTTACAGCAATGAAAGTAAGCAGGAACAGAAGAGAATAATTACGTAATGGTTCATCAAGAGGTCACAGAAATCTTAAATGTATATGTGGTAAACAACACAAGCAGCAAACAAATATACAGAGAAAAAACTAAATGAAAGGAGAAATAGACAAATTCACCATTATAGCTTGAGACTTCAACACTTCACTCTCACCAAATGATTGAAAAGGACAGAAAATCATCAAAGATAAAGAAATTAATAATACCATCAAACAACAACATCTAACTCCCTTTCCCTCTTTTTCTAAAGAACCCTTCAATGATTCAGGTACACATTCTTTTCAAGTGCTCATGTCACATTTACCAAGATAGACCATATCTTGGTCATGAAATAAATGTCAATAAATTTAAACAATTGAAATCATACAGAATGTATTTCTTTGATCAAAGTGGAATCAAACCAGAATTTAAAAAGCGATACATAACAAAATTCCCCAAACATTTGGAAGGTAAACATTATACTTCTAGAAAATTCTTGGGTCAAAGAGAAAATCTTAAGTAAAATGAAAGAAATTTACTTTTAACTGATGAAAACACACTAAACTGAATATATTCATAAAATTTTTTGTGTGATATCTACAAAATAAAAAAGGCAACAAGCTAAGAGGTATAGCAAGCTAAGGCTGAGTCAATGTCACAGAATATCATTTTTTTAAAATTATGAATTAATTATACAATATCATTATCATTTTCTGTAATAGTAATTATATTTACCATTGAGTAGTAGCATTTGTGATGCTGCTACTTACATTCATTATCATTATTTACATAAAGAAGAATTTAAGTGGTTGTCAGGTGTTGTGGCCCATGCCTGTAATCCTAGCACTCTTGGAGACTGAGACAGAGGACTGCACATTTTAGATGAGTCTGGGCAATTTGGTAGAATTTAACAAGACCCCATATTTAAATAAGAATTTTCAAAAAGGCTGGAAATGTAGCATGGTCTAAAGGCCCTGAGTTCAATCCCTACTACTAAAAAATTTTTTTTTAAATGGAAACCCAGCAAAGGAGTATTCTTGTTTAAAGAGATCATTCCACTGAGTAGGCCCTGTTGGTCAGTCTGAGTGTTAAAAGTATAACCCCAGAGGCAACTGCTTTCAGCTTACATCCTTTTCTGAATATCTTTATTCTTTAAAGCCATAACAGGGATTTAATTCTACTTTCTTGATGAAAATAAGGACAATCTAATGTCAAAGAAGAAAGGAAAGCAGTTGATACACTTTTGAAACATTTATCAAAACATTTTAAAACAGAATTAATATGTTGTGGGAGATTTATAGGTTTACTTTTTGCAAATAATATCAGAGGAAATAATCATGAGGTCATTTAATTTAATTTAATTGATAATCAATTCTTCTTTTATTTTTTATTTTAGGACAAAGTGTTGCTAAGTCACTTAGTTGTCTAAGCTGGGTTCGAACTTGTAAACCTCTTCCCTCAGCCTCTCAGAGTGCTGGGATTCCAGGCATGCCCAATCACACTTGGCTAGGTCATTAAGTTTTAGAAACAAATTTCTGGCAAACTGATAATATGATGTTCTCTGAATTCCTGCCTTGATCAATTATCATTTTTTAGAAAATGTGATGGGTTCCTTAAAATTCACATATTGTCATGTAAGAACGAAGCAAAATAAAACTGCATCTGCTATTCTTAATGACAAATGCACACCATGAGTTGGTTAACACTGTTGATATAAAATATAAAGGAAATGTTTTAAAACTGCTCTCTGATAGGTATAAATGCACTTCAAATTATGTATAAGATCAATCAACACAATGGGCAACTTTCACCAGGTAGCTGATGCACAGAGCTGCACAGAGTAGCTCAGACAACTGCAGAGGTCCCTCTTGATCTATGACAATGAAGAGCCCTTGCCTAGAGGCCTGGGAAAGGAGGAGGCAGCTTTTTGCCTCATCTGTGCTAAAGTCTACCGGTGATGACTTGCCTTTAGTCAGTTGAGAAAACAGGGTAAGGGCAGCATGATTTGAGTTATGTGACCAAATGAGGCAGAAGTCAGTGCAACAGAGAGAGTTATAAGTATATTACTTTTATTTTATATTTTACTTTGGGTATTGAACCCAGGGGCTCTCTATTTCTAAGCTACAATTGTAGCCATATAATATAATATAATATAATATAATATAATATAATATAATATAATATAATATAATATAATATATTTTGAGACAGAATCATGCTAAGTTGTCCAGGATAGCCTCAACTTACAATCCTTCTGCCTCCACTTCCCTGGTAGCTGGACTACAGGTGGATGCCAGCATGCTGTGCTACTACATTTTATTAATTTCACACGAAAGAATGGGAAGGAGGGAAGGAGGGAGGGAGAGAGAGAGAGAGAGAGAGAGGAGTTATTAAGTTGCTTTAGACAATGTATTTATTGAAAAACTGAGCAATATATTAGTGCCTTTAGGCAGATGCTTTCAATTTAAAATAGAAACTGAATCTTAATGCTAGAAGGGTCTTGGAAATCATTTATTTTACACATAAGGAAATCATAGAATTAAGTGATTTATTCAGTTATAATAAGTCATTAGCAAAGCCTGTAATAGAACCTACTTCTACTTCTAATCAGACTGTTTATCTCTATCTCCAAACTGTGAGTGTCCCACAGAACTCATTTTTTTAAAGTTTTAATGTGCAGTACTATATTCCCTTGAGCTGACACACATACCAGGATTGCAGTTGAGTTTGGGACATCTGAAGAAATGGCAGCAGAGAAATGGGAGTTTCCCTGTTTGGCCATACAGCCCCACGGAGTCTCTCTGTCTGTGGGGAGAATGTATTGCTGTGTTGGAAACAGCATGTGTGCAAGCTTTCCATGGGTTTATGGATTTGCTTTCCCATCAACAGGCCTGGCAGGAAGCCAAGGTGTGCATAAGAAGGGAGGCGGGTAAGCTGTGAACAGAAAACCCTAGCTTTCTTTTTTGTTTTGTGTACACCACAAATCTCAAAACCACTAAGATATGGACTTAGCATGTTCACTATCTATGTAGGCAAGTCATTTTGCACTTGTCTTAGCCAAAAGGCTGAGAAGCAATGGTGAGTCATTCTGATGTAGAGCGCCAAGTAATGGGGAAGTGATATAGGGCAGCAAGTAATTCACATAAGCAAAAATAATCAAAACAAGGAAAATATAACTCCAAACTTGCTAGATATCTGAAACACAAGTTCATGTTCTCTAAAATCAAAGAATTAATTCTAGGATCAATGGAGGTTAAGAGTAGAAAAAAATTATTGAAAGAAAGATAGCTTCTGTGAGAGGCAGAATGGGGACCAGAAAATGGGTTGCCACCCACCTCACTTTTCAAAGGTGTTTTATAGGGGGAGGCAATGAGGTGAGGCAGGTACGAAATGGGACAAAACTATGAGATCCAATGGAAAAATCACAAGATAGGCATGAAGTGGGACAAAACCATGATCAACCAATAAGACTACAACTACAGTCACCCAGGTAATATTGATTAAAAGGGGATCAAGTGGGAAAATAATTCATGTAGCAAGCATACAAGATATTTCTGGGAGGTGAAGAGATTGATGCCTATTTAGAATATCAATCACTGCTATTTATCCCCAGGGGAAATAAGTGGGGATAGTACATTTCCTCTTTTTATAATGCTAAGCAGTGAATGTGTCTTGATTTATTGAGTATTGGCTCTTCAGAGCTGGCCCTGTCTAACTGCCTACGAAATACCTAATTAACTTTCCTATCTACAATAATTTTTATCATTTAGCTTCTTAAACTTGAGGTGTTCAAGCAAGGAATTTGATCACACACATTTCTCTCTTTATGTCTGACACTTTAATGTCATTTGATGGATGGAAAATAAAGATGTATTGCATATGAAATAACAGGTAAAATATTACAATAGTTGGTAGTAGGAAAAAAAAGGAAGGCTCTGTGGGGTTATGAGCCACCTATTCTTCATCCACGTCTTTTGCTGGCACATGCCAGGCTTTTGTGAATCCTTTTAACATACTTTGTCCATACATATACAAAGCAAGGTTGGAAATGTTTCATGTGGAATGTCTCCTCATTCACCAATGGTTACTTTTTCATTCTGCTCTGTAATCATTGGTATTACAGACTGGAGGAAAGATGAGGATTTGCACTAAGGATTTGCGTTTACCATCTATTTGGGTGTATATGTTATGTGCACATACATGTACATAATCATGAAAGTCTAACCAGTTGTATTTAACAGAAAGTTAACAGAAAATTTGGTTCCTACTTGACAGGTCTTTTGGATGGGGTAGTTCAAAATTTACTGTCTTTAGCTACAAGGTCTACTAATTCTGCTTCCATATTCAGGGACTGCTGTTGAATCAAGTGGGAGTATTTCATACAGTTTAGAGCTCTTTAAACAAAACAACAATAAACTAGCTGAAAAAAAAAAGTACCAAGTAGAATTTGGTGTACTTATTCTCAGGCCTATATTCTAATCCCAGGAGAGCTACTTAGTAACAATGTGGCATCTCGTAAGCATTTTAGCACATTTCTGTCTCTGTTTTCTCAGTAAATCAATGTGACAGTAATTGATCTGTATAAGGCGTGTCCCAGACAATGGAGTATGAACACACAGAGCTGGTGTTATTCTCACAGTGTGTTCTACCTGGTTCCTACACATTCAAGATCTTCTAGTTCTTAACTATGTTAGAAATAGTTTGGAGAATAATCCTCTTTTACCATGGCCCCAGTGTTTCAATCTCTTGTTTATATTATTCCACCTGCACCATCTTTTTCATCTAATTACACACAAATAAAATTAATTTTCCTGCCATGGCTATGGAAACTCTTCCAGTTGTACTTAACAGAAAGCATTTACCACACTGTGCTCCAGAGGCAGAGGTCTGACACATTCTTGCCTTTTCACACACATCTTTCTGATTGGATGGCCCTTTCTTTTGCACACTCCCAGAAAGCTCCACTTCCTTAAGGGGTGATTCTAAATTTGTCTCTTCAGTGAGGCATTCCTGGAGGCCTGAATGCTAACTCAGGAGGTCAAGCTACATCACACTTGAGTATCATATTTGAGAATGATTTGTCTTCAATATACATTTTACACACTGATTTTTTTACCATTTATTAAATGACTATGGGTAGTTTTTTTCTTTTCTTTTTTTAAAAATTAATTTTATTGGTACATTTTAGGTATACACTATAATGATATTCATCATCGGAGATTTGTACCTTTATTTACCTAATATTTCTTGATTCTTATTTTTTCTCCATCCCCCTGCCCTCACTTCAACCCCTCTACTCATCTATATTTACAAAGACTGTGTTTCTATTTTCTCATGTTAATTCCATTCCCTTCTTTCCTTTCCCCCACCCCTCTCACTTCCACTTCCCCTTTGCACTTTTCTTCCTATTTCACATTATCTACTGTACATTTTGATCCTTATATACACTTTCAGTTTCTCACACCACAGAAACTTTGGCATTTATATGTATGTCCTATTTATTCCACTTAAGAGTAGGGTCTCAGTGTGCTTTCATTTAGCTATAAATGTCTCAATTTTCTCATTCTTTATGGCTAAGTAGTACTTCATTTAAAAAAAAACATTTTATTTATTCAGTCTCTTGTTGATGGACAATTGGGTTGTTTCCATGTTTTAGCTATTACAAACTGTGCTGCTATGAACATGGGTGCACATATATTGCTGTGGTATGATTCTTTTAATTCTTTTGGGAAGATAAACAGCAGGGAAATAGCTGGGCCAAATGGGACTTCCAGTCCTAGTTTTTTGAGGTATCTCCATACTGATTTCCACAGTGGTTGCACCAGTCTACACTCCCACCAACAGTAGAGAAGGGTTTCTTTTTCCCCACAGCCCCACCAGCATTTGTTATTAGTTGATTTCATGATAGCAGCCATTTTTCCTGTGGGAAGGTGGAATCTTAGTATTGTTTTAATTTGTAACTCTTGAATGACCTATGATGTCGAACATTTCTTCACATGTTTATTTGCTATTTCTACTTCTTTGTCTGAGAAATGTCTGTTCATTTCAGATGTCCGTTTTTGAATTGGATCTTTAAATTTGGGATCTTTAAATTTTTAAAATTTCTTTATATATTCTAGATAGTAGACCTTTGTCTGAGGAATAGTGGGTAAAAATTTTTTCCCACATTGTGGCTTCTCCTTTAATGGTGTTTGTGGTTTCTCTTGCTGTGAAGAACCTTTTTAATATGAAGAGATCCCACTTGTTTATAATTGTGCTAGTTCATGCACAACTGAGTTTTTGTTCATGAAATCATTTCCTACGGCAATGTCTCCAAGTATTCTACCTAACTTCTCTTCAAGCTGGGTTAGTGTTTCTGTTTTAATATTTAGATCTTTAATCCATTTTGATTTTAGATTATTGCATGGTGAGAAATATAGGCCTGATTTTAATCTTTGCCAAGTTGAAACCCAATTTTTCCAGCACCATTTATTAAAGAGGCTATCTTTCCTCCAGTGAGGGTGTTTGGCTCCTTTGTCAAAGATGAGATGGCTGAGTGTGTCTGGAGTTGTTTCTGCATCTTCTAATCTGTTCCACTGGTCCTCGGGTCTGTTTCTTTGCAAGCACCATGCTGTTTTTATCACAGCAGCTTTGTAGTATAGTTTCAAGTTGGGGATTGTGTTACCTCCTACCTTGTCTTATTTTTGCCTAGAATTCCTTCTGCTATTCTAGGTATCTTCTTATTCCAAATGAATTTTTGGATTGTTTTCTCAAGATCCATGAAGTATGCTGCTGGAATTTCAGTTGGGATTGCACTGAAAATATAAAGCATTTTTGGAAGTAGGACCATTTTCATTAAATCGATTCTTCCTACCCAGGAGTAAGGCATGTCTTTCCATTTCATGATAGCATCTTCAATCTCTCTTTTCAGAGTGCTATAGCTTTCAGAGTAGAGGTCTTTGATTTCTTTCATTATGTTGATTCCTAGGTATTTCAATTTTTTGATGCTATTTTGAAGGCAGTTGTTTCTCCAACTCCTCTTTCAATGAGTCTGTTGTTCATGTACAGGAAAGATATTGATCTTTTTTTTTTTTTTCTTTTGGTACCGGGGATTGAACTTGGGTCCTTGCACTTACGAGGTGGGCAGCAGAACCACTGAGCTAAATCCCTGGCCCAAGGTATTGATTTTTGTGCAGACCTTCTATCCAGCTACTTTACTGAATTTGTTTATTAAGTCTAGAAGACTTTAGGTGATGTTCTTGGGCTCTTCTATATAGAGTATCATGTCATCTACAAATAATGACAATTTAACTTCTTTGTTTCCTATCTTTATTCTTTTATTTCTTTCTCTTGTCTAATTGCTGTGGCTAATGTTTCCAAAACTATATTGAAGAGGAGTGGTGATAGTGTACATTCTTATCTTGTTCCTGATTTTAGTGTGAAGGATTTCAATTTTTGATCTTTTAGTATGATACTGGCAGTTGGTTTTTCATACATGGCTTTCACAGGTTGAGGTAGAAACTATCCCAATTTTTAGTACAGTTTTTATCATGAATGCATGTTGGATTTTGTCAAATGATTTTTCTGCATCTATTGAGATGATCATGATGTTTTTGTCCTTGGCTCTATTAATATAATGTATTACACTTATCAATTTGTGTATCTTGAACCATCTCTGCATCCCTGAGATGAATTCCACTTGGTCAGAGTTTATAATCTTCTTGGTGATCTTCTGCATTCTATTTGCCAGTGTCTTATTAAGAATTTCTGCATCTATGTTCATTAGTGTGATTGGCCTATAGTTTTTTTAATTTGGGTCTTTCTCTGCTTTTGGAATCAAGGTGATGCTGGCTTCCCAGTATGAATTCAGGAGTATTGCTTCCCTTTCAATTTCATTGAAGAGTTTAAACAGTAGTGGCAGTAGTTCTTCTCTAAATATCTTGTAGAATTCATCAGTGAAGCCATCAGGACCTGGGCTTTATTTAGTTGCTAGGTTTTTAATTTTGTTTTCAATTTCATTGGTTGATATTGGATTCTTTAGAATTTTTACATCTGATTTGTTCAACTTGGGTAATTCATACATATCTAGGAATCTGCCCATTTATTCTGTGTTTTCCATCTTATAGGCATATAGATTCTTAAAGCAGGCATTCATGAGTCTCTGGATTTCTGTTGTAATTTCACCCTTTTCATTCCTAATTGCATGGATTTGGGTCTTTTCTTTCCTTTTTTGATAAGGTTGGCCAAGGGTTTGTTATTTTTTTTTATTCTTTGGAAGAACAAACTCTTTGCATCATTGATTTTTTGTATTGTTCTCTGTAGGGGGCCCTGCCCCCCCCCCGCTGGAAATCTTGAGTGCCTTTTACGGACATATCCGGGCCTGCTACAAATCTACCCGGCAACAAGGAAGTAGCCCCAGTACCCTCCTCTTGCTCCTCCCCTCTAGCCCTACGGTATATATGTTGTAACAGCTTCTGCAATAAACGAGACTTGATCAGAAACCTGTCTTGTCTCCATCTCTCGTGTCCCCTGTCCCCTCTCATCCTCGCTCCCCCTCTAGGGTCTCCGTTGACTTACCCGCGGGCCGGGACAAGTGGCGCCCAACGTGGGGCCAGAGAACGGGGGATCCAGTGAAGGACGCTGCTCAGGGGCCCTAAGATTAAGATTGAGGAACAAAGAGCATACTCGACATAGAAGAGGCTTGCGATTGACGTGGACCTGCCGTCTTTTTGCACCTCGGTAAGTTGAGCAGCGATTATGGGACAGGGCATTAGTCAGCACGAACTGTTTGTGCAAGGTCTCAAGAAGACATTACAGGCACGAGGGGTAAAGGTTACAGTCAAACAATTGCTGAAATTTTTTGATTTTATTAAACATCTCTGTCCCTGGTTCCCTGCTGAGGGAACCATTGACGAAGAGAGATGGAAAAAGGTGGGGGAGGCTCTCCAGGATTATTATGCCACTTGCGGACCCGGGAAGGTCCCGATTGCGGCGTTCTCATATTGGAATTTGATTAATGATATTATTTCCCAAAAAGCAAGGGATCCACTGGTAGCTCAGGCTATACAGGTTGGGGAGGTAGCCCTCCGTAGTGGTGAGGAGCTGACACCCGCTGGTGACACTGACGCAGTTCCCCGGGACGCCAATATGGCGCCGGGACCCAGGCCAGTTAAGGCCACGCCTTCCTCGCCAGACGAGGAAGAGGACTTGATGTCCTTTGACAGTGATGATGATCCCGCCCCCGACGGACATAACGTTCCCTCGGACCAATCCCAAACGGCCGCGATCCCTGCCAAGCCCTATAAGGCAAAGCCTTGCCGGACCCCCGCTTCCTCTTCCTCCATCACTGCCTCTAAGGCAACCCCACCCTCGCGGGAGGTTCCGCCCCTATATCCCTCCCTTCAAGCCTATCGCTGCTTGCCTCCGCCCCCAGATCCACCCCAAAAGGACTCCGGAACTGACGAGTCTGCGGGGGAAGCATTGCGGGGCGGCTCTGGGTGCCCCCCTCCTTATATCCGTCCAGGCCCCAGCACTCCCGCTTTGGCCTATCCTGTTGTTGATCCCCAAAAGGAACTCCGGGACAAAATAGACTTTCTAAAAGAACAGATAAGGTTAGAAAAGGAACATCAAGAACTTATTACCCAGCTTGAGGGCTTAAGAACAGGCAAGGCTCATGGAAATGTCCCTAGAGAGGACACCCATAAGCCACGACCCCCCATTAGAGGGGCGACCCCCAGGGTGCCGTCCGGGTCAAGGGTACCCCTAGAACTTGAGCCCGTGGAAGCCTTCCCTGTCACTGAGACTGTTGACGCACAGGGTCAGGCATGGAGACACCATGGCGGCTTTGATTTTAAGGTTATTAAAGAGCTTAAAACGGCTGCGGCTCAGTACGGGGCCACTGCACCTTACACCATGGCTATTCTAGAATCGGTGGCAGAAAATTGGCTCACCCCAATTGATTGGCAGACTCTGGCCCGTGCCACCCTTGCAGGAGGTGACTACTTATTATGGAAATCTGAGTATGTTGAGAATTGTCGAGAGACCGCTAGACGCAATGCTCAGGCGGGGAATGGTTGGGTGCTTGACATGCTTCTTGGGGAGGGGGCCTACGCCGCTAACGACCAGCAAATGCAATTTGACGTGGGGTTGTATGCCCAGATTCAGACCGCAGCCACTAGGGCCTGGAGGAAACTCCCTTCCAAAGGAGACGTGAGTGCCTCCCTCACTAATATCCGGCAGGGGCCGGACGAGCCGTTTGCGGACTTTGTCCACCGCCTTCTCACGGCGGCAGGCCGGATTTTTGGGAGCGCGGAGACAGGGACAGATTTTGTTAAACAGCTTGCTTTTGAGAACGCCAATGCCGCCTGTCAGGCCGCTATCCGCCCCTATAAAAAGAAAACTGACCTTTCCGGCTACATTCGCCTTTGTTCTGAGATTGGGGCCCGCTATCCGCCCCTATAAAAAGAAAACTGACCTTTCCGGCTACATTCGCCTTTGTTCTGAGATTGGGGCCGCCTACCAACAGGGCCTTGCCATGGCGGCCGCCATGCAAGGCTTCACAGTCAAACAATTCTTACAACGCCACGTCGGCAATAAATGCTTCCGGTGTGGGGCCATCGGCCATTTTGCTAAAATGCAGGGCCCCGACGCTCCGCCCCCAGGGCCCTGCCCCCGATGCAATCGGGGGAGGCATTGGGCGAGTGAGTGCCTATCCAAGACTGATGCCCAGGGTCGACCCCTCCCCCCTCTCCAGGGTTTGAATTCGGGAAACGGGAAAAGGGGCCAGCCCCGGGCCCCCAATTCCAAACAAATTTACGGGGCGCTCAATTTTGCTCCAATAAACAGCAATCCATTTCGGACCTCGTCAGAGCCACAAAAGGAAGTGCCGGATTGGACCTCAGTGCCACCACCCACACAGTATTAACCCCAGAAATGGGAGTTCAGGCCCTTGCTACGGGAGTCTTTGGACCCTTACCTAAGGAGACCTTTGGCCTCGTAATAGGCCGAAGCAGCAGTACCATGAATGGACTGCTGGTTTACCCAGGAGTGATTGATAGTGACTACTCTGGGGAAATTAAAGTTATGGTTTCTTCCCCCAAAGTTATTAATACCATTCAATCAGACCAAAGGTTTGCCCAATTGTTACTCCTTCCCCTTCTCTCCACCTCTAATAAGGCTCTTAAAAACGCCCGAGGCAGCCAGGGTTTCGGCTCATCTGATGTCTACTGGTCGGAGGTACTTTCAGCACAAAAGCCTCTCATGACCTTGTGGTTAGATGGGAGACAGTTTTCTGGGTTGGTCGACACTGGTGCCGATGTAACTATCATAAAGGGAGAGGATTGGCCTCAGGCGTGGCCATTGAAGGACACCCTCACCCATCTCAAGGGTATAGGGCAGAGTCAAAATCCTAAACAAAGTGCCAAAGATCTGACCTGGAGGGACCAAGATGGTAATCAGGGCACCATTCAACCTTATATCATCTCAGGGTTACCCATTAATTTATGGGGGAGAGACCTATTATCACAAATGGGGATAATTATTTCCAGCCCCAATGAAATTGTCACTATGCAGATGTTTAAAAATGGGTACATTCCAGGAACAGGGCTGGGAAAACACCCTACTAGCCTTACTCACCCTATTGAGCCTGTCCCTCGGCCCCCTCGAGCAGGGTTGGGCCATTTTCCATAGGGGTCGCTGACACTCCTGCGGTCCATGCTGAAAAGATCACCTGGCTCTCGGATGATCCAGTGTGGGTCGATCAGTGGCCCCTCTCCAAGGAGAAGTTGTTAGCAGCTCAACAGCTGGTGCAGGAGCAGCTTCATGCTGGCCATATCATTCCTAGCCACTCCCCTTGGAATACTCCCATTTTTGTCATTAAAAAACGGTCGGGAAAATGGAGGCTCTTGCAAGATCTCAGAGCAGTTAATAAAACTATGGTACTCATGGGAGCTTTACAACCCGGTCTTCCCTCACCGGTAGCCATCCCCCTTGGATATTATAAGGTTATTATTGATTTAAAGGATTGTTTTTTCACCATTCCCTTACATCCTGCAGATCAAAAACGCTTCGCTTTTAGCCTCCCGGCGACCAATTTCTGCGCCCCAATGCAGCGCTTTCAATGGCTAGTGCTACCCCAAGGCATGGCCAATAGTCCCACCCTGTGCCAGTCATTTGTAGCCACAGCACTTCAATCCACCCGAGACAATTGGCCTCAAATGTATATTATCCATTACATGGATGATATTCTCGTGGCGGGACAATTGGGAAGTGAGGTTTTGGCTTGTTATGCTGACCTTCGGCGGGCCCTTGAATCTTGTGGCCTCCAGATTGCCCCTGATAAGGTTCAACTAAAAGACCCTTACAGTTACCTCGGATTTCAGATGAAGGGACGTCATATTTCCTCCCAGAAGCTCACCTTGCGGCTGGACGGTCTTAAAACTCTGAATGACTTCCAAATACTGCTCGGAGATATTAATTGGCTTATGCCCTATTTAAAGCTCACTAAACATGACCTGAAGCCTCTCTATGATACCCTGCAAGGTGATAGCCACCCCACTTCGCCTCGGGAGCTCACTGCTGAGGGGCGCAAAGCCATTAGCACGGTAGAACAAGCCATTCAAAATCAGACAATTACCTTTGTAGATTATAACTCTCCTTTACAATATATCGTTTGCAGAACCTCTCTCTCCCCCACCGCTGTCTTTTGGCAAACCGCTCCCCTTTTATGGGTTCATCTCCCAGTTTCCCCTAAGCGGGCCTTTTACCCTTATTATGTTGCAGTTGCAGACCTGATTGTTCTAGGTAGAGACCATGGAAAGATGTACTTTGGAAAGGAACCTGATGTCATTATCCAACCCTACCTTAAAGATCAAATCGATTGGCTTATGCAGACTACCGATTCCTGGCCAATTGCTCTCGCTTCTTATTCAGGATTATTGGACAATCACTATCCTCCCAACAAACTCATTGACTTTGCTAACAGACATGACTTCATTTTCCCAAAGGTCACTTCTTGTTCTCCTCTGCCAGAAGCCCTATCCGTTTTTACAGATGGTTCTTCCACTGGGATGGCTGCCTATGTGTGGGACGATAACATTGCCCAGTTCCAAACCGCCCACTCTTCGGCCCAATTAACCGAGCTGCAGGCAGTTATAGCGGTCTTTTCTACATTCCCTGCCCGAGCTTTTAATCTTTTTACTGACAGTGCTTATATTGCTCAATCTGTCCCCTTATTGGAAACATGTGGATTGATCAAACTTGCTTCTCAGACTGGTGGTCTCTTCCTCCAATTACAAGATTTAATCAGAAAGAGATCCGAATCCTTTTTCATTGGACACCTTCGTGCCCACTCTAACTTACCTGGCCCACTCACACAGGGCAACCGCTTAGCAGACCTAGCTACAAGACCTCAAGTTTTGGCCTGTTCAATAAATACTGATGCCCCCATTCCAATTGACCAGGCACAAAAGGCACACCAACTGCATCATCTTAATGCTCACACGCTTCGCCTTATGTATAAGCTTACTAGAGAACAAGCTAGACAAATTGTTAAGGCCTGCCCTACGTGCACTCTACACCTTCCTACACCTCATCTGGGAGTTAATCCTCGTGGCTTGATTCCAAATGCCCTCTGGCAAATGGACATCACGCATTACCCTGAATTTGGAAATCTTAAATATATACATGTCAACATTGATACCTATAGTGGATTCATATTTGCCACCCTGCAGTCCGGGGAAGCTACTAAACATGTCATCGCTCATCTCCTCATTGCCTTCTCAGTACTTGGATGTCCACAACAAATTAAAACAGACAATGGTCCCGGCTATACCAGCTCTGGCTTCTCCAACTTTTGCAAACAATTTGAAATAACACATATAACGGGAATCCCATATTATCCTCAAGGACAAGGCATTATAGAAAGGGCTAATCTCACACTCAAAATTACTTTAGACAAAATAAAAAAGGGGGAATGGTACCCTACCAAGGGGTCTCCTAGAAACCTGATATCACATGCACTATTTATTCTTAACTTCTTAAATTTGGATGCCAAAGGTTCATCTGCAGCCAATCGTTTCTGGCAACCAGAGACGCAACGACAATTTGCCTCGGTGATGTGGAAAGACCCCCTGGACCACTCATGGCACGGGCCCGATCCTGTACTTATCTGGGGCCGAGGATCGGTGTGTATTTACTCCAAGGAAATGAAGTCAGCCAGATGGCTCCCAGAACGCCTAGTAAAACAAGTTGATGGGCGTGCTGATGATGCCGATGACCTGACGTTGTCCAATCCTGATCAGTTAACAATGGCGCCCACAATTTCAATTTAAAATGAGCAAGGATATAATTCAGCTTATCTAGTAATGTTTGGGTGCACCCTGATGTTCTACACCGTCTTACATGTTTGTCTAGTGTTTGTTGTTTGTGGTCATGTAATTGAGCTCAAAATGTTCTTTTCTCTTTAAGGGATATTCACCCATTGTTACATTGATGATGTTATTTTGTTAAAGATATGCTTTTCTCTTGGATCAAGGTATCACTGGAATTTATTAGATTAAAGTGATTTTTAGATGGGAACTCCCTTTGATGAATATAGAAGTGGCCACCCAGAAAATATTGTTCTGGTCTTAATTCCTCAAAGGGACTCCTTAGTGAAATTTATATCATGTGATCTTAGGGAACATCGTCATCATTTAAAGTTTGGACCTCCGGCGCACAATGAAGAGGGAACTCATGAAGGACATCTGGCTGAATGAACGATCCGAAAACAAGAATAGGATGAGCTGGAAATGCCTAGTTCCCCTGATGTTGCTGACCAGGGTATGGGTGGTGTCGCCTTCAGAAGGGTTAGACCACATGAAAAATATATGGATTCAGTTGGCAGGCTCGCTCAACTTGTCTGAGTTTTGTCTAAGTGCTGATGTAAACTTTCATTATATGTTGGGAAGTTGCCTCGTTCCTGTATGTACCCCATTGGAATCATTGCGGCCTTATACTCTGTTTAAAGATATCCCAGAAAAAAATCTCACATATGCAGATAGTTACAATTGGGGATCTGCTACTTGTCACAGGCCCAAGAATGCTGTCAAATTATATTCACCTAAGGTAATTATGTCTAATAAGACCGAATGTGCTGTATACAGAAATTGTACAACTAAATGTCTGCAAGTTAAACGTTTGGAAAACATGTCCTGCCGTGTTGAACAAGAAATTATGTATAGTAATTGCCATGTCTCTTTGCCAATGGGTTGGTTTTACACTTGTGAAAGGGAAACTTTTAATTACATTCCGGCCAACTTGAGTGACACTCGTTGTTGCTTGAGTCGGTTGGCTGTGATATTACCAGACAGAACTGATTTGATTGTACCTAATCGAATTAGACGGTGGTCGCCGTATACCGCCCCGGGATGTAATGATGATGTGGGTCTATTGACTGATGCAGAAGTGTTAGTCATGATAGGGTCTTTTGTTGCTCTGCCGTCCATCGGGGTGCACGCGGAAGCGGCAGTACGAAGATTAGCCTGTAAAGTGGTAAAAGGATTGAATGCCACCTCCACCGCCCTGGCGTTGATTAATCAAGAATTACAGGAACAAAGACAAGCTATTTTGGATAATCGAGCAGCAATAGATTATTTGTTGCTTTTTCATCACCAGGGCTGTGAAAAAATAAAAAATATGTGTTGTTTTAATTTGACTGACAATGGAGAAAAAATCGATGATACAATAAAACAATTGAAAGACCTGGCTAATAAGGTGCACAATGAGGATGGCGGAGACCTATTTAAATGGTTGACCTCATGGCTACCCAACCTACAATGGGTAAAACAATTGTTTCTTGCCATTGCAATTGTATGTGTTTGTCTGTTATTGTCATGCTGCTGCATACAATGGATACCAATGCTTATACGTAGAAATCGCTTTGTTTTTTAGATAAAAGGTTCAGGCTGATATGATTTAAAAGCCTTGTATTCCCCTTTGTATTTTAACCTATGTTAATCTTAGTAACTAAAATGTCCTCGGATAGTTCTGATTTTGTAAGGTTGTGATTTCCCCTGGAGCTATAGTGGAGACAAAGATGTACGTCAAAATCAGCGGTAAATTACTGTCAGGATGTTGGCTGGACATACGCTACATGGGCCGATTCCATCTCTGCCATGGCGTAAAATTCTCGCCCCACCTGGTGAGCGGGCTGGCAAGCCAATGACGGGCAACTGAGCAAGCGTGCCATGCAATGAGAGAGCCCTCGTGTGCCGCCTAAGACAGGTGCCAGAGCCTTGATTCTCTGGTTAACCGATGACGGGTAAGGTGCACGGTGCAGACACGTATGTTGCTCTGACCCAAGACAGGCTCAGCCCCCGCAGGCTTGATTCTCCTGACGCTTTTCTAAAAAATAATTTTAAAAGGGAGGACCTGTAGGGGGCCCTGCCCCCCCCCGCTGGAAATCTTGAGTGCCTTTTACGGACATATCCGGGCCTGCTACAAATCTACCCGGCAACAAGGAAGTAGCCCCAGTACCCTCCTCTTGCTCCTCCCCTCTAGCCCTACGGTATATATGTTGTAACAGCTTCTGCAATAAACGAGACTTGATCAGAAACCTGTCTTGTCTCCATCTCTCGTGTCCCCTGTCCCCTCTCATCCTCGCTCCCCCTCTAGGGTCTCCGTTGACTTACCCGCGGGCCGGGACAGTTCTCTTTGTCTCCATTGTATTGATTTTCTGCTCTGATATTTATAATTTCCTCCCTTGTATGAGCTTTGAGTTTATCCTGTTCTTCTTTTTCTAGTAGCTTGAGGTTCAGCATCAAGTTGTTTATTTGAGCTTCTTCTGTTTTCCTGATATGAGTATTCACTGCCATGAATTCCCCTTGTAAGACTGCTTTCACTGTGTCCCACAGATTCTGATATGTTGTATTGACATTGTCATTTAGTTGTTGAAATTCTCTGATTTCTTCAATTTCCTCTGCGAAACATTTGTTATTTGGAAGTGTGCTGTTCAATTTCCATGTATTTATGAAATTCTTGCAATTTCTTTTGCTATTGATCTCCAATTTCATCATGGTATTGTCTGATAATATACTGGGGAAAATTTCAATTCCTTTGCACTTACTTAAACAAGTTCTATGAGCAAGTTCGTGGTCTATTTTGGAGAACAACCCATATACAGCTGAAAAGAATGTGTAACTTCATTTGTTCAAGAGTTTGGTTGAGTTCTAGTATTTCATTGTTGATTTTCTGTCTAGTTGATCTATTTTTGACTGGGTTATTTAGGTTCCCAACTACAATTGTAGTTGTGCTTATTTGATTTTTCATGTCCATTAATATTTGTATATAGTTGGGTGCACTACTATTTGGTCCATATATATTTATGACTGTCATTTCTTCCTCTTGGATTGTTCCCTTTACAAGGATGTAGTGTCCTTCTGTGTCCCTCTTATTGTGTGTTCTTTTGAAATACGTTTGATCTGCAAAGAGGACAGCTATTTCTGCCTTTTTTCAGGTTCCTGTCACATGGAGTATTGTTTTCCACCCTTTAACTTTCAGTATATGAGTTTCTTTCTGAGGTAAGTGTGTTTCTTGTATGCAGCCTATTGTTGGAACTTGCTTCTTGACCCATTCTGTCAGTCTATTTCTTTTGATTAGTGAATTGAGACCATTGACATTGATGATTATAACTGACATGTATTGACTTATCCTTGTCATAACATTTTCTTTTTGTTGGTTTGACCCCTTTGAATTTATTTTCTTGTCATGCCTGATAGATTTATTCTACTGGGCTTCATCGGGTTGTAATCCTCATTATCTTTTCCTAGGATATTGTTTAAATTTTTTTGGCGTTCGGGTTTGCTATTCATGAAGTTCCTCAGGTGCTTTTTATCATGAAAGTATCTTATTTCTCCATCCATTTTGTAAGATAATTTTGCATGGTACATTGATCTGGGTTGGAGGTTATTTTCCTTTAGGGCTTGAAATATTTCATTCCAGGCTCTTCTTGCCTTGAGAATTTGTATTGAGAAGTTTGCTGTGTTTCTGATTGGCTTTCCTTTGTATGTGATTTTTTTTCTTTTCTCTAACTTCTTATAGAATTTTGTTCTTCGGTTTGGTTTCTGGAATCTTAACTATTACATGCCTAGGTGTAGATTATTTTTGATCATGGATAGTTGGAGTCCTATATGCCTCAAT
The DNA here is from genome assembly GCF_053883595.1 of Heterocephalus glaber. Lineage (NCBI taxonomy): Eukaryota > Metazoa > Chordata > Mammalia > Rodentia > Bathyergidae > Heterocephalus > Heterocephalus glaber. The sequence continues at coordinate 8,007,487 of NW_028258142.1, read as the reverse complement.
TATCTGTAAGTCAATTTCTTTCCCCCTGCTTGGGAAGTTTTATGCCATTACTTCCTTGAACAGTTTTTTTTTTTTTTTTAGAATCAGTTTCTCATATTTATTTTTTTAACTATTTTTTGTTTTTTTATTGGTACATTTTAGGTATACAATTCGTTCATATTTATAATTGGGTGTTTGTACCTGTACGTGATATATCTTGGTTCTTATTTTTTTCCCCATTACCTGTGTGCACTTCACCGCCTCCGCCCTTCCCTATTTACATAGATTTCATTTCCATTTTTTTTTCTTTTCTCATAGTTTTTCCTTTCCCTCTTTTCCTTTCCCCTTCCCCTCCCTTCACTCCTTGGTCTTTGGACCTTTTTTCCTATTTCAAAGTAGCAATTATTTTCATTTTAATCATTTTAATCATTGTTAACACTATCAGTTTCTCACACTAGAGAAACTATTCAATATTTACTCATGTGTGTCCTATTTATTTCACTTAAGAGTATGGCCTCAATATGCATCCATTTAGCTATAAATGACTTTAGTTTTTCATTCTTTATGGCTGAGTAGTGTTCCATTTTATTAAAAAAACACGTTTTCCTTATCCAGTTTCCAGTTGATGGGCACTTGGGCTGCTTCCAAGCTTTAGCTATTACAAACTGTGCCACACTGAACATAGGTGCACATATATCACTGTGGTATGATTCTTTTAATTTTGGGGGGAAGATACTCAGCAGGGGAATAGCTGCATCAAATGGGACCTCTAGTCCTAGTTCTTTGAGGTATCTCCATACTGACTTCCACAGTGGTTGTACCAGTCTGCATTCTCACCAACAATGCAGAAGGGTTTCTTTCTCCCCACAACCCCGCCAGCATTTGTTATTTGTTGATTTCATGATAGCAGCCATTCATTCTGGGGTGAGGTGGAATCTCAGTGTTGTTTTCATCTGCATCTCGACAATGATGAGTGATGTTGAACCATTTTTCTTATATTTCTTTGCAGCTTTTACTTCTTTGCCTGAGAAATGTCTGTTTATTTCAGATGCCCATTTTTGAATTGGGTCTTTGAATTTGGGGGGTCTGATTTTTTTCAATTCTTTATATATTCTAGATAGTAGTTCTTTGTCTGAGGTACAGCTGCTAAAATTTTTTTCCCATATTGTAGGTTGTCTCTTAGCTCCGTTGGTGGTTTCTTTTGCATTGCAGAAGTTTTTTAATAAGATGAGATTCCAGTTGTTGATTCTTTCTGCTAGTTCCTGTGCTGCTGAGATTTTGTTCATAATGTCTTTTCCTATGCCAATGCTTTCCAGAGTTCTACCTAATTTATCTTAAAGCAAGTTTAGTGTTTCTGTCTTAATATTTATATCTTTAATCCACGTCAATCTTAGTTTAGTGCCTGGTGATAGATATGAGTCTAGTTTTAATCTTTGGCAGGTTGAAATCCAGTTTTTCCAACACCATTTATTAAATAGGCTATCTTTCCTCCAATGATGGTGGTTGGCTCCTTTGTCAAAGATGAGGTGGCTGAGCATGTCTGGAGTTGTTTCTGCATCTTCTAATATATTCAACTGATCCTCAGGTCTGTTCGTTTGCCAGTACCATGCTGATTTTTATCACAGTAGCTTTGTAGTATAGTTTCAAGTTGGGGATTGTGATACCCCCAGCCATGTCTCTGTTGCTTAGAATTACTTTAGCTATTCTAGATCTGTTATGGTTCCAAAGGAATTTTTGGATTGATTTCTCTAGTTCTGTGAAGTATATTGTTGGAATTTCAATTGGCATTGCATTGAATCTATATAGTAGTTTTGGAAGTATGGCCATTTTCACTATATTGGTTCTTCCTACCCAGGAGCAAGGGATGTCTTTCCAGTTTCTTGTATCCTCTTCTATCTCTTTTTTCAGAATGCTGCAGTTTTCAGTGTAGAGGTCTTTTGCTTCATTTGTTAGATTGAATCATAGATATTTCATTATTTTGGATGCTATTGTAAAAGGAATTGTTTCCCTAATTGCTCTCTCAGTGAGTCTGTTATTTGTGTACAATAAGGCAAGTGTTTTTTGAGTGTTGACCTTGTAAGGAGCTACTCTGCTGAATTGGTCTATTAAGTCTAGAAGTCTTTTGGTGGAGTTTTTTGGGTCTTCTATGTAAAGTATCATATCGTCAGCAAATAATGACAGTTTAACTTCTTCTTTTCCTATCTTTATTCTTTTTATTTCTTTCTCTTTTCTAATTTCTGTGGCTAATGTTTCCAGAACTATATTGAACAGGAGTGGTGATAGTGAGCATCTTTGTCTTGTTCCTGATTTTAGCATGAAAGTTTTCAGTTTTTGATCATTTAGTATAATGTTGGCTTTGGTTTTTCATAGATAGCCTTAATCAGGTTAAGATAAAGACCTTCTATTCCAATTTTCTGTAGGGTTTTTTTTTTTATCATGAATGGGTGCTGGATTTTGTTGAATGCTTTTTCTGCATCTATTGAGATGATCATATGGTTTTTGTCCTTGACTCTGTTAATATGGTGTAATACATTTATTGATTTAGGGATGTTGAACCATCCTTGCATCCCTGAGATAAATCTGACTTGGTCAGGGTGTATGATCTTCTTGATGACACTCTGTATTCTGTTTGCCAGTATCTTGTTGAGGATTTTTGCATCTATGTTCATTAGGGAGATTGGCCTGTAGTTCTCTTTTTGGGTTGGGTCTTTCCCTGGTTTTGGAATCAAAGTAACACTTGCTTCCAAGAATGAATTTGGAAGTATTGCTTCCCTTTCAATTTCCTTGTTGAGTTTAAAGAGTAATGGTAATAGTTCTTCTTTAAACATCTTGTAGAATTCAGCAGTGAATCCATCAGGACCTGGGGCTTTTCTTTGTTGGTAAATATTTTATTACATTTTCAATTTCACTCATTGTAATTGAGGTGTTTAAAATTTCTATATCTCCTTCATTTAACTTTGGCAATTTGTATATATCTAGGAATCTGCCCATTTCTTCTGTATTTTCCATTTTATTGGAGTAGAGGGTCTCAAAGTATGTATTGATGATCCTCTGGATTTCTGTAGGATCTGCTATGACTTCACCTTTTTCATTCTTAATTGCATTGTATTTGTGCCTTTTCTTTCCTTTTTTTGATAAGGGCTAAAATTTATCTATTTTATTTATTCTTTCAAAAAACTAACTCTTTGATTCATTGATTTTTTTTTGTATTGTTCTCTTAGTCTCCATTGCATTGATTTCTGCCCTGATCTTTATAATTTCCTGTCTTGTATGAGCCTTGGATTCGTTATGCTCTTCCTTTTCTAGGAGCTTGAGGTTCTGCACTAGGTTATTTAATTGAGTTCTCTCTGTTTTCCTAATATGGGCATTCACTGCTATGAATTTCCCACGTAGAACTGCTTTCATTGTGTCCCATAGCTTCCTTTATGTTGTACTGGCATTTTCATTTACTTGTAGAAACTTTAATTTCTTCTTTAATTACTTCTGTGACCCATTGATTGTTCAAGAGGCTGTTATTCAGTTTCCATGTGTTTGTTGGGGTTTTGTGGTTTCTTATGTTTGTTTGTTTGTTTTTTGGTACCGGGGATCAAACTCGGGTCCTTGCGCTTGTGCAGCAGGTGCGAAACCACTGAGCTAAATCCTTGGCCCTTGCGGTTTCTTATGTTATTGATCTCCAATTTTTTTTTTTTTTTTTTTGGTACCAGGGATCGAACTTGGGTCCTTGTGCTTGTGAGGCAAGCAGCGGAAATGCTGAGCTAAATCCCTGGCCCCTTGAACTCCAATTTTATTGCACTATGGTCTGATAATATACAGGGGGTAACTTCAATTCTGTTACATTTACTTAGACATATCCTATGAGCTAGAATGTGGTCTATTCTGGAGAATGACCTGTGTGCAGCTGAAAAGCATGTGTATTCCGATTTTGTGGGGTGGAACACTCTGTAAACATCTATTAAGTCCATTTATTCAATAGCTTGGTTCAGTTCTAGAATTTCTTTGTTAACGTTTTGTCTAGATGATCTGTCTATTTGTGATAGTGGGGTATTGAGGTCCCCCACTACAATTGTGTTAGTGTTTATTTGGGTTTTCATGTCTATTAATATTTGTTTTGTATAGTTGATGGCATTTGTATTTGTGTATATATATTTAGGATTGTCATCTATTCCTCTTGGATTGTTTCCTTCACAAGGATGTAGTGACCATCTTTGTCTCTCTTAATTAGTTTTGGTTTGAAATCTACATTGTCTACAAATAAGATTGCTACCACTGCTTTCTCCTGGTTTCCTGTGGCATGGAAAACTGTTTTCCATCCTTTTACTTTCAGTCTATGAGTTCCTTTTTGAGTTAGGTGTCTTTGTTGTATACAGAATATTGTTGCATTTTCCCTTTTAATCCATTCTGCCAGTCTATTTCTTTTGATTGATGAATTGATGCCATTAACATTCACGTTATAATTGATAGATATTGATTTACCCTTGTCATGATGTTTTACTTTTGTTGGCTCTTTTATTTCTTGTTTTTTCCCCCTTTCCCTTTAGTGTCTTACCTTGCCTGGTGGCTTCCCTCTGTTGGGCCTCGTGGAGTTGTGACCTTCATTGCTTTTTTCTAGGATATTGTTTAGAATTGCTTGTAGTGCTGGTTTGGTGTTCATGAAATTTCTCAGGTGTTCTTTGTCGTGGAAGTATCTAATTTCCCCATTGATTTTGAAATATAATTTTGCAGGATACAACAGTGTAGTTTGGAAGTTATTTTCTTTCAGGGCTTGGAATACTTCACTCCAGGTTCTCCTTGATTTGAGGGTTTGTGTTGAGAAGCCTGCTGTGATTCTGATAGGCTTTCCTTTGTAGGTGATTTGTTTTTTTTCTTTAACTGCTTGTAGAATTTTGTTTTTCTGTTGGGTTTCTGGGATCTTACGTATTATATGTCTAGATGTAGATTTTTTTTTGATTATGGCTAGTTGGAGTTCTATATGCCTCACTTATCTGTATATCCAATTCTCTACCTCTGTCTTCCACTATTCCTTCTTTGAACAATTTTTTTTATGTCATTTGTGCTTTCTCCTGTTTTTTCATAGACTTCTGCCAGTCTTATGTTATTCTTCTTTGCATCATCTAGCAGTTGTTGGATTGATTTCTCGTGGTCCCTTACTATTTTTAAGAAATCTCTATTTTCATGGTCTCTAACCATGATCCTGTCTTCCATATCTGATGTTCTATCTTCAGATTCCCTTAATCTGCTCTGGATACTTTTAATGGAGTTTTTGATCTCCTGAATACCTGTTTGAATCTGTTTCATGGATTTCATTTCTTTCTTATGTTGTGTGATCATGGTTTCTATTTCTTTCTTATTCTGGGTATTCATGGGTTCCAGCATGTTTCTGAGGTCATCTATTTTTTTATCTGTTTCTGTTCTAGATCCTCTAATCATGTCTTTCACTCTGCTTACCATCTCTGTAGATATCTGGGAGATTATTTCTGCTTTGAATTTTTCTAGAGCCTCATTCATCTGTTTTGTTACTTCCTGTGCCAACAGTTCAGGGTGTCCAGGTGATTGGTTATGGATCTTTTCCATCTAATTTCCCCCAGGATTTACCCTTGGTGGGGTGGAAGTCTGAGTTTGTGCCTTGGTTAAATGTCTTCTCATTTTTGTTTTTGGTACTGCCCTTTGTTTAACTCCTGGGTTGATAGTTTGAAATTGCTTATTGTAGGTATCTTTGTTGCTTGTAATTAGAACCCTTATGGAATGATTGCTTCTCAGAGGTGTCTTCCAGATATAGCTGGACTTTAAGTTTTGAGTCTCTAATGTCTCTAAGGCTATCTCATTTTCCTTATACTAGGAAGGTTCATTGACTAAATCAATAACAACACCTTAGCCCAAGTGATACAATCAGCAACACCATTGCATCAAGTACATCTTTGGAAATGATATTTTGTTGTAGTTATTAATCTATCACCTTTAGCTGTGTGAATTAAATCAAGATTGAGGACCAACCCAACATATAGTGAATAAAGTCTTCAATATAACAACTTTACCCTTTGGGATGGGGAGTTAGAAGGGGTTGGGGAGGGAGGGACAGATGGGAAGAAGGATAGAGGAAGGTTAGCAGTGTGGCCAGAGGACACAGATGAGAAGGAAAAAGAGAAAAATAGGAAAATAAAGAACTCTGAATGAGGACCAAAGGAGGGACAAAAAGGGAAGATGAACAATGTGGGAGAGCAAGAGAGTGAGTGTAAGAGAGAGAGAAAGGAAAGTGAAAAGAAAGAAGAAAGAAGGAAAAAGAGAAAATCAAATATTTGCAAAGAGTAGGAAGAAAAGATAAGAGAAGCAAAAGAAAAGAAAAGAAAAACAATCTAATAATACTAATTTTGGGAATAAAAAATAACAATGAAGATGAAGAGCCTCTTTCAGGGTATGTCTCTGCTGTCACAACAGTCAACTTGGGTAGCAGTGTGCAGATATAAGTCAATAAGTCTCAGCAAGCTAGTTGCAGACCCATGAGATTCAGGCAGATTTCTGGCTGCAAGTCCCAAGTTGAGCTCCCTTTTCTCCTGTAGGGTTGAACTCTGCAGAGTTGTATTGCAGATTCCAGCTTCCCTTCCCCTGAAGATAGTCCCAGTCCTGATGGGAGGTGAAGATGACTCCAACTTACCCAGTACAGTGCTCTGGTGGTCCGGTGTCCTCTGCACCTTTGTAGTGTGGAACCAGGTGGCTGTACAGAGAAGAGGCCAGAGGAACAGGGGTGGGTGGGGGTGGGGTGGGGATGTGTCCATTGGATTGCTGCCCAGGTGCGGGCTGATTTGGTGTGTTCCATGAGACTCAGGACCTTCGTATGGTGTCCGCAGACCTGCCTGTCTGCAGTGGACTCTTGAAAAGTTTTTTTTTTAATGTTGTTTACACTCTTTCCTGTTTCTTCATTGACTCTGATCAGTCTTATGTTGTTCTTCTTCCCATCCTCTAGCATCTCCTGGATTGATTTCTCATGGTCCCTTACCATTTTTAAGAAATTTTATTTTCCTCATCCCTAATTGCAATCCTGTCTTTTATATCTTGTATTCTGTCCTCACATTGGTTCATTCTGCTGAGTAAATTTGCAATGGAGTTTTTAATCTCCTGGATATCTGTTTGCATCTGTTTTATGAATCCCATTTTTTCCTATGTTGTGATTCCATTGTGTTTCTCAGCTCCGTATTTTTTTTTATCTCTGTCTAAATTTGTTCATCATGTCTTGGACTATGGACACAATCTCTGTTATTATCTGATAAATTATTTCTGATTTAATGTTTTCAGACTCTCTTTCATTGCTAGTTCAGGGAATCCAGGTGGTTGACTATCAGATTGTTCCATCCAGTTGCCCTTTGGGGTTGCTTTACGTGATATGGGAGTTTAGTTTTGAGACTTCTTTATATGTCTTCTCATTTCAGCAGATGCAACCTGCTGGGCCTTTTTAAAGGCAACTTTTTGCTCACCCTGTGGTCTTCAATTGTCAGGAAGCCACAGAGAGGTCTTTTCTCCATCCTCACCCACGCACTAATTCCTTTGTTCAGAATTGTGGCCTTCTGAATCTCTGCACTGCCCTGTTTTCTGGACAGGGTTCTGCCTGGAATTTATGCACAGTTAGGATGGTATCTAGCCTTACTTCTAGCTGGGGCTTACCCCTCCATGTAGCTTTGTTTTGGAAGGGCCTTGTTGGGGGTTGTGCACCTGTCATTGAGTGGGCTTCTGGTTGGGGTCCGAATGAACTTGCCAATGGTATCAGGGCAGGCCTCTGCCTGTTGCTTGTGCACCTGTGGAGCTTTTTTTCAGTAGGGTCTTGATCTGGGCCTGTAAGTCCAAGCTGGATGGCACCTGCCTGCAACTACCTAAGGGTCTTTTTTTAAGGCAGTTTTATTTTGCAGTGAGCAAATTTTGGAGGTCGGTAACAACCATTCTTATTTTTTAGTTATTTTGATGGGAATTTAAACATTTGACACAATTTAAGTGAGAGCATAACTTAGTGAATAGTCAGCCATATGTAAGGAAAACTTATGATTTGCTTCTTGCAAACTGATTTCCCTGAGCAAGCTTTAAAATATCATTTGCCACACATAGAATGTTACAGGGCCAGTGCATTGCATAAAGTGAGGTACAGATTATTGATTTAATTTCTTAGAAAAGCTCAGCTTTTAGAGATTTCATGGAGGAACTAAATTTCTCACAAAGCCAAATTGTCGTAGTAAATTGACATTTCAGAGAAATGACTGCATTTTCCAAAAGTTTGGCACAGCTTTTATTTTTAAATAAGAAGTTGTGAACCACCTGGTGCTGTCTGAGCTACACCACCCCATTCTGGGCCTCCCAGCCAGCGGTGGACAGGTGAGGAGTGGAGCTGCTCAGAAGCCTGCAGCACCACACCAACCCCCCACCCACTCTGGCCTCCTGGTTGTGCCTGTACCTGGATCCGCACCTCAGAGGCACAGGGGGTCATAAAGGCCAGTGCCCTGAGCTCCAGAAGATAGAGCAGAAGTGAACAACAGAAAGAGGGCCTCTCTCAGCTCCTTGATGAAAATTGAAGCCCACTTGTAAAGTGAAGAGAATCTTTGCAATAAACGCACACCAGACCACTGTAGTTGGTAAGTTGGAGGGATCACCACCTCCCATTGGAACCTGGACTATCTTCAGGGGAAGGGTAGCTGGAACCTGTAGAAAACCCTTGCAGAGCTCAACCCTGCAGGAGGGCAGGGAGCTCAACTTGGGCCTTGCAGCCAGAAATCAGCCTGAATCTCAAGGGTCTACTGGTGGCTTGTGGAGACTAATTGACTTAGACCTGCACACTGCAGCCCACATTGTCTATTGTGACAGCAGAGACATACCTTGAAGGAGGCCCTTTATTTTTATTTTTTGTTATTTTCTTAATAATTTTTTCTCTCTTTTTAAATTTTTATTTGTTTTTTCTACACTTCAAATTTTTTCTTTCTCCTTTTTCTCACTTGCTCACTCTCTCACTCTCCCACATTTTTCTTCATCTCCCTTTTTGTTACTGTTCTTACTCTAATTCAGGTTTCTTCTTATTTTTTCCTTCTCTTGATTGTCATTAGTTTCAAAGGAAAGTGAATACAGTTTCTAGCTTCCCTATTGCTGATAGGTTGTTCTGTTCTTGTCTTTGTTCTTTAATTCTGTCTTTTCCTCTTGTCTTCAAAAGTTCCCTAGAGTTTGCACGATCTTCCTGTGTCTTCTGGCTTCACTTCTAACCTTTCCCTATCTTTCTACCTATCTCTCCCTCCCTCCCCAACTCCTTCTAAGTCCCCATCCCAAAGGATAAGGTTGTAATATTGAAGAGTGTATTCACTATAAACATATTTTGGGCTGGTCCTTGATTTTCATTTAATTCACACAGCTAAAGGTGATAGATTAGTAATGACCACAAGTTGTTATTTTCTAAGCTGTACTTTATATTATTGTTATTGCTGTCTGTATCACTTGGGCTAAGGTGTTGTAATTGACCTAATCAGTTATCCTTCTGGTTAATGAAAATGAGATTGCTCCAGAGTCATTAGAGATTCAAAACCTTAAGACCAGCTATATCTAGAAGACACCCTGAGAAGCAATCATTCCATAAAGGTTCTAAATACAAGCAACAAAGATACCTACAATAACAAATATTGAAGTTTCAACCCAGGAACTAAACCAAAGACAGTACCAAGAACAAAAATAAAAATGTGAAGACATTTAAGCAAGGCTCAATCCCAGACTTCCACCTCACCAAAAGCAAACTCTGGGGGAAAAGAGGTGGAAAAGTTGGATAATCAACCACCTAGGCACCCTGAACTGATAGCACAGGAAGTAACAAAACAGATGAATGAGGGTCAGAAAAATTCAAAACAGAAATAATTTCCCACATAACTACAGAGATGATGAGGAGAATGAAAGATAAGATTAGAGACTCTAGAACAGAAACAGATAAAAAAATAGATGAGTTCAGGAACATTATGGAAGCCATGAATGCCCAGCATAGGAAAGAAATGGAAATCATGAAATGGAATCCATGAAACAGATTCAAACAGATATCCAGGATATTAAAAATTCTATTGAAAGTATATACAGTAGACTGAGCCAATCTGAAGACAGAATGTCAGACATAGAAGGCAGGATGGTGGTCAGTGACCTTGAAAAGAGAGATCTCTTAAAACTAGTAAGGGGAGGGGCCAGGGATTTATCTCAGTGGTTCCTGCACTTGCCTTGCAAGCACAAGGTCCTGAGTTTGATCCCCAGTACCAAAAAAAAAAAAAAAAAAAAAAAAAAAAACCGTTTTGGGGCCAGGTATTTAGCTCAGTGGTTCTGGTGCCTGCTTCTCAAGTGCAAGGTCCCAAGTTCAATCCCCACTACCAAAAAACGAAACAACAACAAAAAAACTAGTAAGGGACCATGAGAAATCAATCCAACAGCTCCTAGAAGATGCAAAGAAGAATAATATAAGACTGTTAGGAGTCCATGAAAAAGCAGGAGAAAGTACAAATGACATTTAAAAATCTCTTCCCAGAATTAATGACAAAAAACTTCCCAAACAGAGCAAAAGAATTTAACTTACCCATAAGTGAGGCATATAAGACCCCAACTACCCATGATCAAAAAATATCTACACCTAGACATATAATAATCAAGAAACTAGAAACCCAACAGAAGAACAAAATGCTACAAGCAGTAAGAGAAAAGAAACAAATCACATAAAAAGGAAAGCCAACCAGAATCACAGCAGACTTCTCATTACAAATTCTCAAGGCAAGAAGAACCTGGAATGAAGTATTTCAAGCCCTATAGAAAAATAACCTCCAACCTAGATCAATATACCATGCAAAACTATCTTACAAAATGAGTGGAGAAATAAGATACTTTCATGACAAAAAGCACCTAAGGAACTTCATGAATACCAAACCCAAAAGCCAAAAGAATTTAAACAATATCCTAGGAAAAGATAATGAAGATGACAACCCCATTAAGCCCAGGAGAATAAATCCATCAGGCATGACAAGAAAATAAATTCAAAGGGAGACAAACCAACAAAAAGAAAATGTTATGACAAGGATAAGTCAATACATGTCAGTTATAACCATCAGTGTTAATGGTCTCAACTCACCAATCAAAAGAAACAGACTGGCAGAATGGATTAAGAAGCAAAATCCAACAATATCCTATATACAAGAAATGCACCTAGTTCAAAAGAAACTCATAGATTGAAAGTAAAAAGATGGAAAACAGTTTTCCATGCAACAGGAACCCAGAAAAAAGCAGGGGTAGGTATCTTATTTACACACAAATAAAATTTCAGACCAAAACTAATTAAGAGAGACAAAGAAGGTTACTACATCCTGGTAAAGGGAACAATCCAAGAGGAAGAGACGACAATCATAAATATATATGCACCAAATACTAATGCCCCCAACTACACAAAACAAATATAAATGGACATGAAAATCCAAATAAGCACTAATACAATTGTAGTGGGAGACCTCAATACCCCACTGTCACAAATAGACAGATGATCTAGTGAAAAAATCAACAGTGAAATACTAGACTTGAACCAAGGCTTTGAACAAATGGACATAATAGACATCTACAGAGTGTTCCACCCTACAAAGTCAGAATATACATTCTTTTAGAATGACACAGGCCATTCTCCAAAATACACCACATACTACTTCATAGAACATGTTTAAGTAAATGCAAAGGAATTGAAGTTATCCTGTGTATATTATCAGACCATAGTGCAATTAAACTGGAGATCAATAGCATAAGAAACAACAAGAACTTTACAAACACATGGAAATTGAATAACAATCTCCTGAACAATCAATGGTCACAGAGGAAATCAAAGAAATTAGACAGTGTTTGCAATTAAATGATAATATCAGTACAACATACAGTAATCTATGAGACACAATGAAATCAGTTCCATGAGACAAATCCATAGCAGTGAATGCCCACACTAGGAAAATGGTGTGAGCTCAAATAAACAACCTAATGCTGAATGTTAAGCTCCTAGAAGAAGAAGAGCAGGACAAACTTCAGGCTCACACAAGGGAGGAAATTATAAAGATCAGAGCAAAAATTAATGCAATGGAGACTAAGAGAATGACACAAAAAAACCAACGAATCAAAGAGTTGGTTTTTCGAAAGAATAAATAAAATTGATTAACCCTTAGCCAAGTTTATCCAAAAAAGGAAAGAAAAGGTTCAAATCCATGCAATTAGAAAAGAAAAAGGTGAAGTCACAACAGATCCAGCAGAAATCCAGAGGATCATCAATACCTACTTCGATAACCTGTACTCTAGTAAAATGGAAAACACAGAAGAAATGGACAGATTTCTAGATACATATGAATTACCAAAGTTGAACCAAGAAGATATAAAAAATCTAAACATCCCAAATACAATTAGTGAAATTGAAAGCATAATTAAAAATTTATCAACAAAGAAAAGCCCAGGTCCTGATGGCTTCATGGCTGAATTTTATAAGACACTTGGAGAAGAACTATTGCCACTACTCTTTAAACTTTTCAATGAAATTGAAAGGGAAGCAATACTTTCAAATTCATTCCTGAAAGCAAGTATTACTTCGATTCCAAACCAGGGAAAGACCCAACCAAAAAAGAGAACTACAGGCCAATCTCCTTAATGAACAATGATTCAAAAATCCTCAATAAGATACTGGCAAACAGAATACAGAGGTTCATCAAGATCATACACCTTGACCAAGTCAGATTTATCCCAGGGATGCAAGGATGGTTCAACATACATAAATCAATAAACGTAATACACTATATTAACAAAGTCAAGGACAAAAACCACATGATCATCTCAATAGATGCAGAAAAAGCATTCCACGATATTCAACACTCATTCATGATAAAAACCTTGCAGAAAATTAGAATAAAGGGTGTTTATCTCAACTTCATAAAGGCTATCTATGAAAAACCAACAGCCAACATCATACTAAATGGTCAAAAACTGAAAACCTTCATGCTAAAATCAGGAACTAGACAAGGATGTCCACTATCACCACTCCTCTTCAGTATAGTTTTGGAAATATTAGCCACTGCAATTAGACAAAAGAAAGACATAAAAGCAATAAAAATAGTAAAGGAAGAATTTAAACTGTCATTATTTGCTGATGATATGATACTATATATTGAAGACCCAAAAAACTCCATCAAAAGACTTCTAGACTTAATTGACAGATTCAGTAGTGTAGCTGGATACAAGGTAAACACTCAAAAATCAATAGCCTTCTTGTACACAAATAACAGATTCACTGAGAGAGAAATAAGAAAACAATCCCTTTCACAATAGCATCCAAAAAAATGAAATATCAAGGAATCAATCTAATGAAGGAAGCAAATGTTGAGAGCTACAACACTCTGAAAAAAGAGATTGAAGAGGATATAAGAAAATGGAAAGACATCCCTTGTTCCTGGGTAGAAAGAACCAATACAGTGAAAATGGCCATACTTCCGCAACTAGTATACAGATTCACTGCAATCCCACTTGAAATCACAGCACCATACTTCATGGACCTTGAGAAAACAATCCAAAAATTCATTTGTTACAAGAAGAGACCCAGAATAGCAAAAGCAATTCTAGGCAACAGAGACATGGCAGGGGGCATCTCAACCCACAACTTGAAACTGTACTACAAAGCCAATGTGATAAAAACAGCATGGTACTGGCAAAGAAATAGACCTGAGGATCAGTCTAATAGCCTAGAAGATACAGAAACAACTCTAGACATACACAGCTACCTCATCTTTGACAAAGGAGCCAACCATCCTCACTGGAGGAAAGATAGCCTCTTTAATAAATGGTGTTAGATAAACTGGATTTCAACTTGCAAAGATTAAAACTAGATCCTTATCTTTCACCATGCACTAAACTAAAATCAAAATAGATTAATGATCTAAATATTAAAACAGAAACATTAAACTTGCTGGAAGGTAAGTTAAGTAGAACTCTTGAAGACATTGGCATAGGAAAAAACTTTATGAACAAATCCTCAGCAGCACGAGAACTAGCACAAAGAATCAACAACTGGGATCTCATCTTTTTAAAAAGCTTCTGCACTGCAAGAGAAACCACCAACAGAGCTAAGAGACAAGCTACAATGTGGGAAAATATTTTTACCAGCTGTTCCTCAGACAAAGGTCTACTATCTAGAACATATAAAGAACTGAAAAAAATCAGACCCCCCAAATATAAAGACCCAATTCAAATATGGGCATCAGAAATGAATAGACATTTCTCAGACAAAGAAGTAAAAGCACCCAATAAACATATTAAAAAAATGTTCAACATCATCGGTCATTTGAGAGATGCAGATGAATACAATGCTGAGATTCTACCTCACCCCAATAAGAATGGCTGCTATTAAGAAATCAACCAATAACAAATGCTGGCAGTGCTGTGGGGAGAAAGGAACCCTTCTTCATTTTTGGTGGGAGTGCAGACTGGTTCAACTACTATAGGAAATCAATATGAAGGTACCTCAGACAACTAGGATTGGAAGTCCCATTTGATCCAGCTATTCCCCTGCTGGGTATCTTCCCAAAAGAATTAAAAGAATCATACCACAGTTATATATGCTCACCCATGTTTATAGTGGCACAGTTTGTAATAGCTAAAACTTGGAAACAAAAACAGTCCAATTGCCCATCAACTGGAGACTGGATGAGAAGATGTATTTGTTTTTTTTTGGTACCAGGGATCGAACTCGGGTCCTTGCACTTGCAAGGAAGGCGATGGAACCACTGGGCTAAATCCCCGGCCCTGTATTTTTTTTTGTAATAAAATGAAGTACTACTCAGCCATAAAGAATGAGAAAATAGAGACATTCATAGCTAAGTGGATGCACAATGAGGCCATACTCTTAAGTGAAATAAATAGAACACACATGTGTACATACCGAATAGTTTCTCTGGTGTGAAAAACTAAAGTGTAAGTAAGGATCAAAATGTATAATTGATATTGTGAAGTAGGAAGAAAAGGTCTAAAGGAGTAGGGGAAGTGGGAGGGTTAGGGAAAAGAAAAGAAGGGAAAAGAAAAAATATGAGAAAAGGAACAAAATGGAAACAAAGTCTTTGTAAATAGGGAAGGGTGGGTGGGGTGAAGGGAGGGGAGGGGAAAGGGGAAAAAGTAAGAACCAAGATACATCATGTAAAAGTACAGGATTCCAATAATGAATGTAACTGTATTGTACAGCTAAAATGTATCAATAAAGTTTATGAAAAAAAAAGAATTTGCATCTCAACTTTGAAGGTAGTTCAAGTAAGTCAATAATTGTGTTAGTTATTCTGTATATACAAAATAGATTATGCTTGATTAGAAATTATAATTAGTAAATATACCTAGAAATATTGAATACCTTTGTTTTTATCTTTTCTTGGTTATAAAGGAGATAGGTAGCTATAGATATACAGATATAAAGGAAATACTCAAATGTCTTTAGGATATGATATCCTCCTAGTGAAAATATAAAGGATGAGACAGTGTAGGATAGTCTACATACATATTCACTAGTATTGGTTGTAAATTGGTGTTTTATAGGGTCAAGGGAGAACTTCCTCATGACCATTGGATGCTAATAATCAGTCAGTAAACTGGGATGAGAATACAAAAGTAATAACATACTTCATTTATACAGTAGTTTATAGTATGCAATACCAATGCAACTTTCATAAATATTGTCATCTGTTAGCTTCTCCCAGATAACCAGAACAGGATGTGAGGAGAATCTGGCTGCAACATCTGTCATCCCATTGATCAACTCAATCTCAGGGTTGATTTGGTTGATCTGGCTGGCTAGGAGTGTATCCCCCTCCTCCCTCACTGCTCCATATGCATCCTCCTAAAGCTGTGTGCTCAGTTGAAGAGGATGACCACCCCCCCAGAGGAGGACCATTTCCTCAGTGAAGGGTGTACAATTAGCTATGCTCCCCTATTAGCATGTCCAAACAAGCTACGGTATAGATGTTCACACATAAAAGTAGGCTGTGCCACACTTGAAGTTATATTTTATATAATATATATGATATATACTATATATACACAACATATAATATATGCAATATATATACATATGTGCATATGTATATACACAATATATCCAATATATTTACTGTATTTATCTATACAATATAATATATATATATATATATTTCTCAAGAACAAACCAATGAATAGATGGCCATACTTACAACAGTTGTGAGAAAAAATATTGCTGAGCAGAAAAGCACACCGCTTGAAAGAGTGTTGGTTTGCTAAGGCAAGTACATTTCCTCAAAGATAAAGAGTGTCCTTTTGGCTACGTAGATAACCTGACTGCCCCTCAGCAGGCCAAGACAGTGTCTTCAGATTGCTACAAGGTAGGGACCTGACTGCCACCTAGGGGCAAGGGATCGAAAGTCAAATTTTTTACGTAATCCTCTGCACATTTTGAAAGTAAAGTTTTTATTGGCCAAATGCTTGTTATTTTGCTTTTTAAATTTGGTGGTCAAATATTTCTAATGTGATATTTTTATATCACTTTTTCTAGTCATAATGAAATGAGAATTCTGGGTTTCATGTCCCAAAATCGCCAGTCGCCTTATCCATAAAAGTAAATGTGGCCAAGGCTCTAATGAAACATTAAAACTGTGAGTCATCCTGAATGTTGCTCTTTTCTCACTCTCCATATTAACTCTTTCAGCTTTTTCTATTGATACTGTCCAAAATTTACCTGCAAGTCAGCCTCAAATGCATTCATCATCGGTTTTGTGAACAGCTTCTATATCTTTCCATCTGTTCTCTGCATTTCCCAGAGACTCTTTGTCAATTGTCATGGGTTTTGAGAGTATTGGATTGTTAGTGCCAACTTAGAGGAAAGTTGACATTTTATCACTTGTCTTCACAGAGAGAAACTTGACTGTAATTTTTCTCCTGAAGACAGCACATACCTGGGGTGTCATTATCCTGCCCAAATATATTCTTCACCTTATGGCCAGAGTGTCATAAATCTGATGATATTCTTATGCACTTTACACTTTCCAATGGCATTCTCTAGCACTTAGGAAAAATTCTTTTAAAAAATTATTTGATTCTAAATCAATCTCAAACTAACAAAAAAATTTCAAGTACAACACAAAAATCATTTTGCCCCAACCATTTCAGAAAAAGTTGTCGATCTGTTGCCCATTGTCCTAAAAATTATAGTGTATATTTCCTCCAGGCCAGGACTTTGTCCTCCATAATCACAAAGTGATCAGCAAAGACTAGAAATAAGAACAGAGAGATTGCTATCACCTATTCCTAAGATCCTACTCAAGTTTTGCCAGTTGTCATAAGAGCATTTTTTAATACCTAAGTGATTTTAATCATATCTTAAAATGGGTGGGGATTTTAATCTTTCTCTGTCTTTCCTGTTATTTTTTTACCTTGATTCTGTAAATCTTAAGTCAGTTATTTCCTTGAACACCCTTTATTTTTATTAATCTAATGTTGACTCAGGTTTTGTGCCTCTGAAATAGATATTACTAAAGAAGTGTTATGCTCTTATTCTTATTTACCATCAAGCTGGAGTTCTCCCATCTCTGCTGATGTTACTGGGGATTCCTGGACTAAGCAGCATCTGTCATACATCTCTGTAGTCACCTATGTGTGTAAGCAGCACCACATTTGAGAGTCTGTCTTCTCCATCAATTCTTACTCTCAGTTGTTGCTGCCACATTAGATCGAAACCTGAAAGCTGGCTTTATCGTCTTTCTTTCCCTACTTCTTTCCACACAGGAATTAAACAAGTGCAGTGAGGACAACTGTGTTTTGAAGGAAATATTGCTATTTTTCTAACATTATTAGAGGCCTTCAAAGTGGAGTGGGCAAAGTATTGACAGAATACAATACCCTGGGCCTCAGGTTTGAGGGCTGAGTAGGGAAACATTAACATATAGGTCTCAGTACAACCAAAAGGATGACTAAAATCTCTTAAGGAGCCTTATAGTCTAAAGAGAATAAGGAGATAAGAAAAGAATTTTTAAAAATAGGGATATGGCGAGAATGTTGAAGGCAAGAGTTGGACAGCAAATGAGAAATCACTACTGAAAGCTTACAAAAGGTATCAAACAGCAAGTGGATAGGTAGCAAGAAGAAAAAAATCTTTTAGAGCTTGATCAGCAACAGATAGATACACAAAGTGATCTAAGGGTGACGTAGCTAGACTTTGGAAGAAGAAAAATTAGAATTTTGAATGTGTGCCTGTTTTCCTTGGTAAACAGAAATTTTATTTATTATTTTTGCTAAGAAGGAAAACTAATACATATTGAACATCCATTATATAATCGTCATTTTGCTGGATGTGTTAATATGACATTATTTAATAAACTACCATTAAAAAAAATTAAATTGGCACTACCATACTTGGAATTATGGTTCAAAAACATAGATTAATCTGAACCTCAAATTTGCACAAGACCATAGATCAGATGTAAAAAAAAAAGATAAAATTAATGCTAGATTAATGATTTGTTTTATTTTTGTCTCTTCAGATTTTTATGGAGTAAATTCAAATTTGACCTTCATGAATTATAATTGTTTTGTAAGTCTTTCTGGAAGATCAGAATTCTCTATCTTATAAAAGTTAATTATAAATGTAGAGCACTTCAGTCATTATTGGACACTGAAACTTGGTAAAGGCTGAAGGGTGTGTAGTGCAGAAATAGTCTCCATTTGTTTATTCAATTAGTTAATATGTGTTTTATGAGTGCCTATAATGTTACAAATGCCCTTTTTGTATTGAGAATACATTAGTGAGAAAAACATTCTGTGCTCTCACTGACTTTGTCTTTATGACTATGAAGACATGCAATAAGTATGCAAATGTAATGTACACAGGGATCATGATCAGTATAACAAGAAAGCAAGGTCAAAGATTGACAAGTGATGGTGGGGATAGAAGGGAACTAAGGAATACTTCTTTAGGTAGAGAATGATGGAGATCTTCTCTGTTAAAATGATAATGAAGCACAGACCAAAGTGAATGAACCAGCCACATGAATATCTCCTAAAGAGCTGATCAAGTAGAATCAAAGATCTCTGCTGTTTGAATAATAGCAAGAAGCCCATTCTAGTTGGAAATGGAGTGTAAGGGAGGCAGGAAAGATTTATAGGAGTTATTAACAAGGTGATATGATATACTTGATTGATAGTCATCAATGGATATTGACTTATACATTTCAAATTTTTGTAACATGTTCCATTGTTATTATTATTATTATTATTATTATTACTATTATTTTGCAGTACTGGGGATCGAACTCAGGACCTCAGGACCTTGCACTTGTGAAGCTGGTGGCGAACCACTGAGCTAAATGCCCTGCCCCTCCATTATTATTGATTTACATCAAAAAGTACATAGTAATGCAAATGTTTTACTCTTTGAAGCTCAAGTGCTTTAGGTGAAGAGGCCCACTGGTTCATTACCTCCCTCCCTCTGGCAGTGAAGAACAGAGATTAAAAAGTCTCCTTAGCCAATTATACCTATGACTTTAATGATCTAAGTCTTTGTAATGAATCATTGAAAATAACCGAGAGAATTAGCTCTAAATATTATGATTTTCATTTTCCAGATTAAGAACTGGAGTCCATAAAAGTGAAGCCTCTTGAGGAAATTGTTTTTAATCTTAATATAAACTTTAAGCTTACTAACTAGTGACAAGTCATGAGACTGTAAATAGTTATCAAGTGGAATAAATGTCAATCCCACATGTCTCATGATGCACAAAAGCATTTAGCAGCCTATAAATCAGAGGGGAATTGAATCCACACACCCTGTTTCCTGGAATTTCTTACATAGTCAAATGGATATGTATAGACTTAAAACAGAACGGTGAGCCTCATAATACCACGAATTCCACAGTGGCTTTCTACTAGGCACGTTACTTATGAACAAAACATCAGTGATGTGTTTCTTCTGGGATTATATTATCTGGATCAAGTAGAAGTACTTTAAAATATCAAGCTCTTACCATACAAATTTCAGAAACCATTTTAAAAATCATGCAGAAGAGTATTAGAAGCACAGGGATAACATTGGCAAGATATTATTTGAGAATATCAATATTTTAAAAATATGAGCACTGGTGTTAAAAACATATGAAGTTAGTTACAGCTGGGTAAACTTTGGAAAGATGCCCAGGCTTTCTAAGTCTCAAAACCCTTAACTTTAAAATGGGAAAAATAATAATGTTTGTATCACAGAATTGGTATGGTTGATAAATAGAATAATGCCTGTAACTTTTTAAATACAACCCCTGCTATAATAACCATCTGATAAACAATATATATCAGAAAAGTATACACAAATGATTATATGGCCCTGTACCTTAAGTAATACAACTTATTAGACTCTTTAAAATGTAATTATTTAGGAGGATTAAAAGTAGTAGAGATAGCAGTAAAATACAGCCTCTCCAAGATCTGGAATCCAGTAACTTAATGAAAAGGGAAAAAATTGGATATCCAGTAATTAATAGGGAGCTGAAAGGAAAACTAGGAATTAAAGAGAAGTTGGGAAAACAGAGAACAGTGTAGACAAATGAATGAAGCAAGCTGGAAAGCTGACCCTGGATCTCAGGGGGACCTGTCTCCCTTGACACAAGCTAAGACTGGAGAGGGTTGGTGGATCCATGGAAAAACAACAGAGCAGGATGGCAGTGCTACCCTCAAGAAAAGCCCATGGCTATTATAAACTGCAGTAAAAGCATAAAAGAATAGGATTTTATTTTGAAATTATCTCTTTTCACAAGGTAGGCTACAGTTGGAGAAAAAAATCTAGGGCGATATCTGCCATATTTGAGAAGATTTAATACAAAGCCATTTTTGGAAGGAGTTAATTTGTAAAGACAGAGCCACATAACAACTACAGAACAACTACACTTCAGAACTTCTTTTGTCATCCTACCACAGTGACTGAGTGGGAGTCAGCCATAAGAGATTGTTATGGAAAATGAGTGGGCTATACATAGACTTCTTGAAAAGTTTGGCAAGAAGATAGGCCCAACTTGTGTGGCTTTTGGAAACAGCTGGGTCTGAAAGTGTTGGCATTAAATCCAGCTGTCTGCTTGAATTCCCACCCTGTTGCCTACATCCAGCACAAAACTCAGTGGTTGGTTTGCTTTCCTTGTCTACCAACTTGAGGAAGGGTACACTTCAGCTTGCCACAGCCTAGGATGTATGAACAGAGGGGACTCTGGAGCATGGGGTCACCACACAAACCCACGGCATGAAAATCTAAATGACTTGATATTAACAGAGAAGCACAGAAAGAGGAACCTGCCTGAATGACTGCTTATGATTACAGAAAAAACAGGACAGGATTCAGTATTCACATATAAATCATGTGTGGAAGCAAAATAAAACTTAGTAATGACTCACTATTTCTACCCCATCTCTAGTGGATTCCTACTCTAGAGCCTTGAAACAAATTACTTTTTCAAAAACAAGAAGCAATTCTTTTTGACTCATTTCTTTTTAAAATTTTTTGTTGTTTTTATTTGAGGTTTGTCATTTTCTTTTTTTCCGCTTAATTATTCCACTTTTCTTCTTAGTTTTTCTTTATTTTACTGTATTTCTTTTCCTTCTTTCTTATTCATTCTTTTCGGATACTTTTACATAATTCTATTAATTTTATTCTTTAATAGAATCTTTTACTTCACTTTTTTCTCCTCCTTGTCATCAACATTTTCTTTACTTTTCAAATTTTATGTACTTTATTCTCCTCTTCCCCATCCCTTCTATCTTCACTAAGGTAACCACCAAGCTTTATGAACCTATGGATATTCAGTTAACTCTATGTCAATATTGTTGAATTGTTTTCCATTGTTAAAGATGATTATTTAGTACATATTTACTGTATGCCAATATTTGGTTTGTCTTTGTGTCTGGATCACAATTATGCATCTTTTTCTATGGTTAAGGGTGGTATGTTGGTAGGCCTTATTGGTTCTTATGGTATGTTAATATCCAATTAGTCTTTTACTCTATTATTCTTGTTGATTTTGTTGCTATTGGCAGGGTGGCGTAATTGTTACTATTAATTTTTTTTCTGTACACCAATATCTCCTTTGACTTCTTGTCATTGACAATACTATTGTCCATGTCTAGAGAACTGGGAGCTGGGGCAATTGAACTGTACTCTCCTCTTCCAAGTTAGTGGAAATGAGTGGGTCTTGGGACAGAAGCAAAGGGCTATAGTTAGTCAAGTTGCACCACCATGAAACAGACACTAACTAAAGAGACCTCCATAGCAGCAACACAATAGCTACAAATTTCAGCATACAAATAAAGAAAATACATGTGGGTAGACAAGGCAACAAAATGGCTCCCCAAATAACCAACCCCCCTAATCCATAGAGCATCAAGGAGGATCAGGAAATCAAAAGCCATACAACCAAGTTATTCTAAATGATAAAAGAAAAGATTAAAAGAAGAGATTAATAAAACGCTGTGGATGCTCAAAAAAGATATAACTAAACAAATAATGGAATTAAATAAAATAATTAGCAAGCTTACAGAAGATATTAATAAAAAGCTACCTGAAGTAAATAAATAATGCAATACAGAAATGACCAGTTTAGGAAAGAATTAGAGTCCATGAAAAGCAGCTAAAGAGAAATCCATAAGCAGTAGAAGTGACCAGTGAGAGAACAGAATTTTGAATGTAGAAGATAGGGCTAATTCTGGTGACCATATACTCACAGATACCTTAAAAACAACAGGAGAATATGAAAAATGGATCCAACATCTACTAGATGACACAAAGAAGACAAACTGCAGATTAGTTGGGATTAGAAAATATCAAAAGATATCACAAATGGTATTAAAACCTGTTTATAGGAAAAAATAGGAGGAAACTTTCCAAATATGGGAGAAGAACTTAACACATAAATGAGGCATATAGAATTCAAATAGACATGAACAGAAAAGAATTTCTCCATGACATCATAGTCTTGATCCTAGAAGTCCAACACAAGAAGAGAATCTTGAAAGCTCTTTAAAAAAACCAACAAGGCACTAATAAAGGTAAATTCATTATAATTATAGCAGTTTTCTCCAAACAAAACTTAAAAGCCAGGAAACCTTGGAGTGAAGTGTTTCAAGTACTAAAACAAAACAGCTTCCAACCCAGACTGATATATCCTACAAAGTTATCTCTCAGAATTGATGGAGAAATTAGTCTTTCCATGAGAAAAGAGCACCTTAAATATTCATAATTACCAAACCCAGCACTCCAAAAATTCTCAAGGAAATTCAGAAAAGATAAAATAAAGTAAATGATGCCAAAATAATACACCAAATAGAGTGGGCATTTAAACAGAAGTGGGGAAAAGGAATCAAAAGCAGAAAAAAAATCCAATGACAGAAGTAACTCAATGAATTTCTGTAATAACTCTCTATATGAATATTTTTAATTCTCCAATCAAAAGACACATTGTTAGATTGGATGAAAAAATAAAACTCAACAGTATGCTATTTAAAAAACACACTTAATCCCAAAAGAAGTCCATAGACTAAAAGTCAAAGAATGGAAAACAATATTTCATGTAAGAGAAGTCTGAAAACAAGTAGGAGTATCTATCCTATTTTCAGACAAAGTACACTTCAGGCCAAAACTGTTCAGAAGAGTTAATGGAAGTCACTACATACTGGTTATGAAAACAATTCAACAGGAAGAAATAACAGTTACAAACATATATGCACTGAAATCTAGTATACCCAACTTCACAAAACAAACACTGCCAGACATAAACGATCTGGTACACATCAACATATTTATAGTGGGGGATATTAATGCCCTACTGCCACAAATCTACATATCAACTAGACAAAAAGTCAATAAAAATTTATTCCAGTTGAACCACACTTTCAAACAAATGGACTCAATAATACAGAGTGTTCAACCCAACAATAACACAACACACATTCTTCTCAAGGAAATTTCTCAAAAATAGACCACATGCTATCCATCCAATAAAGCATGCTTAGGTGATTGCAAATTAATAAGAATTATCTCATGTATAACCTGATCATAATATAATGGAACTAGAAATCAAAAGCTAAAGAAAGTATGCAAACATATGGAAATTAAATGATATACTGTTGAATAGTGAATGGGTCACAGAAAATATAAAAGAAGAAATTCTATCATTCCTACAATCAAATGATAATGCCAGCATAACATTCAGAACCTGTAGTACACAATGAAAGCAGCCCTAATGGGAAAGATTATATCTATTAAATCCTGCATCAGAAAAACAGAGTGAATCACTAATGATGCACTTCAAAGTCCTAAAAAAAGGAAGAAAAATCCAAACCATAAACTATTACAAGGAAGGAAATTATAAAGATCAGAGTGCAAATTAATGAAAAGGAAACTGAAAACCAATACAAAAAAATCAATAAATTGATGAGCTGGTGTTTTGAAAGAATAAAGAAAAGAGATATCCCTTTATCCAGTCTCACCAAAAAAAGGAAAGAAAAGACACAGATCCAAGCAATTAGAAAGGAAAAATGTGAAATCACAAAGGACACCACTGAAATGCAAAAGATTATCAGTAAGTACTTTAAAAATATATACTCCAAAAATTGAGGAACCCCGAAGAAATAGATAGATTGATATATATGAATTACCAAAACTGAACCAATACAATATGAAAACCTTGAACAATATAGTAACAATCAATGAAATTGAAGCAGTAGTTAAAAACCTACCAAGAAAAGCCCAGAACCTGATGGATTCAACACTGAATTGTACAAAAACTTCAGGGAAGATCTAAGACCAATACTCCTCAAACTAATAAAATTGAAAAGGAAGGAGTATGCCCAAAAATTATCCTTGGAAGCTAAGGTTGCTGTGATTGCTAAACCAGACAAGGACACAACCAAAAAAGAGAGCTACAGCTTAATCTCGTTAATAAATGTAGATCCAAAATCCTCAATGAGATATTGGCAAACAAAATGCAAAAAATCATACTCATTGCCAAGTAGCCTTTATTATAGCAATAAAGGGAAGGTTCTAAATACACAAATCAATAAATGTAATATATCACATAAGCAGAAATAGAAAAAAAATCACACAATGATCTCAAAAGATGCAGAAAAATCCATCGACTAAATCTTACATCAGTTCATTTAAAAAACTTTGAAGAGACTAGATTTGGAAGGACCTTTTTTCAATCTGATAAAAGCCATTTATAACAAACCTACTGCCAAAATCATTGTGGTGTAAATGGGGAAAATCTGAAAGTTTTCTCTCTAAAATCAAAAGTAGAACAAAGATGCCCATTGTCATCATTTCTGTTCAATATTACTTGAAACATTAGCCAGAGAAATCAAATTTTTTTTTTTTTTTTTTTTTTTTTTTTTTGGCACCGGGGATCAAACTCAGGACCTTGCACTTGCAAGGCAGGCGGCAGAACCACTGAGCTAAATCCCCGGCCCAGCCAGAGAAATTAGGCAAGAGAAAGAAATAAAAAGGATTTGTACAGAAAAGAAAAACCTTAAATTATTGTTTGCAGAAGACATGCTCCTCCACATAGAAGACTCAAAAATTTCCATGAAAATACTTCTAGAATTAGTAACCTAATTCAGCAGTGAAGCAGAAATCACACAGAAAACTGAATACTTTTTCTGTGTACATAAATCACACAGAAAAATGAATAGTTTTCCTGTACACCAATAATAAATTCACAGAAAGAAATTAGGAAAGCAATACCATTTATAAGGCATCAAGAAAAATTAAATATTCAGGAATTAACCTAATCAAGGGTGTGAAAGACCTGCACAATAAAAAATATAGTAGTCTGTAAAAAGATATTGATGAGGATATCAGAAAATGGAAAGTACCCTGTTCCTTACTCCTATTTTTGTAAGACATGAAACTAAGTGTGCAATATTGAAATGTTTGTCCCACATACCACTTCAACATAAAGTAAGTGCACCTTTTCAGAAATAAGTCATAAAATAGTAAATGGCTTTTATATTTAAATCTACTTTTATATGTTATTTCATTTTAGGTAAGTTGAATGAGAAAAATATGTTCTACATAGTAAGAATGTGAACATGGCCTCAGATCTATGTGTTATTTATATTAAGGATATTTTATAACCAAAATTAATTTCTACAGAAAAATATATGCCTGAAATTGAGATCAACTTTGTATTTCATGACAAAATATCAGTGGAAAAGAGAAATAGTTAAATTACCTAATAAGAGAAAGGCGTAAGAATTCCAAGAAGAAATTGGAGTTTTCTTTCTTGAATAGGTTAAGAAGCATGAGGAACATTTATCTATTTTTATCCATGTATTTGGTTGTCTATTTTCCTGGAAAATAGCAAAATAAAGCCAATGTGTTTTTTTTTCTATTCAGGATAATCAGCAGATTTTTTCTCCATTAAATTTATTGGTACATTTTACGCATAAAATACAGTTACATTAATCATTGGGATCTTGTACCTTTACATGATTATCTTGGTCCTTATTTTTTTCCCCTTCCCCTGACTTCCCTTCACCCCCCTCCATCCTTCCATATTTGCAAAGACTTTGTTTCCATTTTTTTCCTTTTCTCATGTTTTTTCTTTTCCTTTCTTTCCCTTCCCCTACCCCTCCCACTTCCCCTACTTCTTTAAACCTTTTCTTCCTATTATACAATATCAATTATACATTTTTAAAATTGCAATATCAAGATCTAGGAGAAATTACCACAGATTTTACAGAATTTAGAAGGATATAGAAAGTATATTACAAAAATATTTTTTGAAATAAATTTGACAACTTCTAAGAAGTACCTTGGAAGACAAATTAATGAAACTAACTCTGGAAGAAATATAAAATTTCAATAGCACCTATTAAAGAAAGTATATTCCTAGCTTGAAAACCTACCTATATGACGACAACAGACTCATATACATTTTAGCTGATAAATTTATCAAACAATTAAAGCAGAAAAAAGAAGGAACACTTCTCCCCTCATTTTAGGAACTCAACATTGTGCTAATCCTAAAACTGGATAAAGATAATAGGAGAAAAAAGTATGAACATAGCAATTTGTTTAACAAAACAAACTATTAGAAGTCAGATCTGGTGGTATATACAAAGTGGTTTTATTATAGTGATGGGAGTGTTGGTTCAGCATTGGAAGATCCACTCCCGAAAGTCATCATTTTAACAGAGGAAAAGAAAAAGCCATATGATCCTGTCACTAGTTGGAGAAAAAGTACTGGACTAAATTCTACAGCTCTTCATAGTAACAACTATCAGGAGACTAGAAGTAGAACAGAACTTCTCAACAGATCAAAGACATGAACTCCATACTTTCAGCAAAAATGCCTTATATGAATGGAGAATTTACAATGCTTTCTCCCTAAGGTGGGGAACAAGGGTAGCTATGCCTACTCTTCATCTGTCCATTAAACTTTGAAACATAGGCCTAAACCAAAATAGTCTGGCAATAAAAAGACACAATTAGTATTGGATTGGCAAGGTAGAAATAAAATCTTTATATGTAGATGAAATGATCATCTACAGAGAAAACACTAAGAAATCTCTAGGAGCCCCTAGAACTTGTATTTGAATTTACCAGGATTAGAAAACACAAGGTATATATAAAAATTCAGGTCTATGTATACTTGCTATAAATGAAGAATTGTATATTGAAATTTAAAAGTTATGTAGGAGTACAAAGGACCAGAAAAGTAAAAAGAAAAAGAAAAAAAAAATGTTGGAAGACATTTAGTACCTAATTTTAAGACTGCCTCTAAAGCTATAGTAATCAAGGCAGTTTTGGTGTAAGGAAAGACATATAGATCATTGGAATAAAACAGAGAATCTAGAAATAGAACCACACATATATGTTCCACTAAGTTTTGAAAGATTATTTAATATTAACATTTTATAGAATACAAAAACAATTCAAGAGCAGAAGAAAAGATATTGTTTTCAGCAAATTGCACTAGAGCACCTGGTATCCATATATAAAAAATTAACCTCAACCCTTTATTTCCATACATAAAAATAACTTGAAAGGATCTATGAGCCTCAATATGAAATACTAAAACTATAAAACTTTAAGAAGAAATTTTAAGGGAAAATGTTTATGAATTTAGGGTAGGCAATTACTCCTAGGATACAAAAAACATGATGTATAAAAGAAAAAAATTGATAAATGAACTTTTGAACTTTAAATGACATCCTTAAAATGAAAAGTAGTCCTTAAACAGACCATATTTACACTGCATATAACCTATGACCAGAATATATGAAGAATTCTTACAGCTCATTAATAGACAACCCAATTAAAAAGTAGACACAAGAAGATGATAAATAGCCAGGACAGCACAAGGAAAGGTGTGCAACACTAGAATCAGAAAAATACTAATCAGTACAATAACAAGATTGATTATACACTCATTAGAGAGATGAAGTTAAAAGTTTTTAAAGCCTTGTCATGACTTTTTCTTTTTGTTGGATTCTCCCTATTTACATTTAAATTCTTGTCACATCTGATGGATTCATTCTGCTGTGGTTCCTGAGGTTGTGATCCTCATTGTTTGTTCCTAGGATATTACCTAAAATTTTTTCAATTGCCTGTTTGGTATTCATGAAGTTCCTAAGGTGCTCTTTATCATGAACGTATCTTAATTCTCCATCAATTTTGAAAGATAGTTTTGCAGAGTACATCAATCTGGGTTGGAGGCTGTTTTCCTTTAGGGCTTGAAATATGTCACTCCAAGCTCTTCTTGCCTTGAGGGTTTGCATTGAGAAGTCTGCTGTGATTTTGATGGGATTTCCTTTGTATGTCATTTGTTTCTTTTCTTTAATTGCTTGTAGAATTTTGTTCTTCTGTTGGGTTTCTGGAATCCTATTATATGCCTATGTGTAGATATTTTTTGATCAAGGCTAGTTGGAGTCCTATATGCCTCACTTATCTGTATGTCAAGTTCTTCTCCTCTGCTTGGGAAGTTTTCTGGCATCACTTCTGTGAATAGGTTTTTTATGTCATCTGCACTCTCTGCTGTTTCTTCATCAGTGTTATGTTATTATTCTTTGCATTGTCTAGCAGCTGCTGGATTGATTTCTCATGGCCCCTTACAATTTTAAAGCAATTTTTCTTTACCTGGTCACTAATTGGAATCTTATCTTCTATATCTGAAATTCTGTCCTCACATTGGTTCACTCTGCTGCATAGGCTTTCACTGGAGTTTTTCATCTCCTGGAAATCTGTTTGTATCTGTTTTATGGATTCCATTTGTTTCCTATGTCGTGATTCCATCATGTTCTTCAGCTCCTCTATTTTTTTATCTCTGTCCTCTCTAGATTTATTAAGCATGTCTTGCACTATGGACACAATCTATGCTGTTATGTGAGAAATTATTTCTGATTTCATTTTTTCCAGATCCTCTTTTATTGCCAGTTCTGGGAGTCCAGGTGGTTGAATATCAGATTGTTCCATCATGTTTCCCTTTGGGGTTACTTAAGGTGATCTGGAAGTCTGTTTTTGAGGCTTGTTTACATGTCTTCTCATTTCGACAGGGGTGAGGGTTGTTGCTGGCACCCACACGACTCACCTCCTCTACCCTGGGAGTGGTGGAATGGCGGCCAGGGAGCCTCCTCCTGGGCTCTCAGATAACAGTCATTATTGTCAGAAATTGCAACAATTCTGGGCAGCAGTGGAGAGCGAGTAGACCCAGAGCCTGGAGGATGAGAGCAGGGGGGCACACGAGTGGTGTCCCAGGCCTGCGGTGCCATAGCTCCGACCTCTGAGTGAGGAAGCACCATTGTGAGGAGAGCCCCACCACTCCCTGTGCACCAGAGAGACTGAGCACTGCTATTCCCACCTCTTCCCACGAGATCCTAGCCACCAGCAGATTTTTTTTACTGATTGTGAAACATCAAATCTCAACCCTTCCAGGAGGAAACAAGCACTGTAACATATATTCATGTCATATGGTTGCTTAGACCCTGAATCTCAATGGGAAGCTTCCTGGCTTTTCCCTGCTTGGTGTCTCCGTGGGCTGGTGAGGATTCATTTAGGTTAATGACTGTCAGCTGATTCAAAACTACAGCACTAAAGACCTCCTTCATTTGCTTTCTCTTACTTGAAATATGTGTACATAATTTCACTTGCAAAAAGGAGTACTTCAAAATGAGTCATCATGAAGCCACTGAATATTTGGGGTGTTAGTAAAAAGGTATCACAGAATGAGCTTACCTTATAAGAAAACTCTATGGAGGGGGTGTACGAACTTAGTCTTTGCCTTTTTTTGTTATAAGCTACAACTGTCATGTAGTTAACATGCTATTTAATACTGTAATGATGATTACCTGGAATAACATCCTTATTTCTTTAATAATAAAGTATATAGTGAAATTGAAATTTTAAAAAACTATAAATATAGATTTCAAATTAAGATCTAGCTTTTGTTCAAAAATATAATGTACAAAATAAGTTTCATCATGGTTCTCAATAGAAAATTATCATCAATATCAAGTCCACAATTTTATACTATTTTTATTGTCTCAGGCACACTATATTTTTTAATTTTTGTTAAAAAAATATAACCTACAAAGTAAGTTATTTTTCTCAATAGAAAATTATCAACATCAAGTCTACATCTTTATGACATTTTTTATTGTCTCAGGCAGATTATATTTAAAATTATCAACATCAAGTCTACATTTTTATAACATTTTTTATCATCTCAGGCAGATTATATTTATAATTTGATTCAGCTTTGTTGTAATATAATGACCACAGTGTTATTATTTCTGTTGAGAAGTGAGTAACAAATGAGATTCAGACATTAGCAAATGAATGGCCTTTTTCTGAGTTTCCTACTAGGCAACACTGACTCTTCACAATCTGAGATTCTACAATTGTAGGAGCCATTTCTAAATCATATTTCAGTCCTTTGAAGTAGAAATTTGATTACTGAGGCCACATATAAAGTTGCTTTATAAGAACAAATGCATATTAATATGTATGAAGAAAATTGTTCCCTATAACTAATTGAAAATAATTCTCATTTCTTATTAACTGGTACTAAACTTGCTGTTAGCAAAACAAGATTTAGAAAATAATCAAATAACCAAATCAAACCTTAATACCCAGCACAGATAGAAAGGCAAGTTGTAGATCAGTATGATACTTTTAAAAAGAGAGCCAATAGCTCCTCGTGAGATAGGGATGAGCTCATTTCTCAGCTTTCAAGGAGTAGTCACAAAGAAAATAAAAGAAAACAATTAAGGGGAGAAAGGAGATCTAGGGGACCATATGACCCCATTTCATAAAAAAAAATTGTCAAGAAATCTGCATTTTGTAGAGTTTAAGAGGACAAATAAAATTAAAAATCCCTGTTGTGTGATTTCAAATTGATCTGGGTTTAATAATATGAAACTGTTCTTGAAGTCTTTAGTAGTTTAGTTATCTAGCTTTACGCAAAAACTTCAGGGGGGGTGGATAGTGGCTGTTCCCAGGGGATATTGCATGGCTGGAGTTTTTCATGTGTATTTTCATGACAAGGAGGAGTTTCATTATCACATGTAAGCAAAGATGACCAATAAAATTTTTTTTACAAAATTCACAGGAAATATTGTAAGCAGGGCCTCAGACACTTAGGGGTTTGGGGGAATCATTGAGGAGTTGCTCAGTCAAACAAGGACCTGAGTTCTTTATGACATTGGACAACACAGAGCCAGGGACAGCACACACAAGGTCATCCTGTCTCAATCTCTACACTGTATTCTCTGCCATCCTCATCACGGGATTTTTAACCTTGTAAATTCAAAATAATCACTTCTACTTTGTCAGGATGCCTGTAGAAGAAAAAGAGAAGGCAAAAGTTATGAACCAGCTGAAGCTTATTCTTTGTCTTAGTCACTTTCTCAATGCTATGACAAAATGCCCACTACCCCCAATTTGAAGGAAGAGAGGTTTATTTTGGGTTATGATTTTTAGAGGGTTCAATCCATAGTCAGCTGGCTCCTAAGCAGAAAGGTCATAGTAGAGGAAAGCTGTTCACATCCTGGCCACCAGAATGCAGAGAAAAAAAAGGAGGAACTGGGGACCGGCATCTTCTGACCAGACCCCACCTCCTAACAGTGCATTCTACTCTGAATTCTTCAGTGAATTAAATATACCAGGCTCCAATCAACTTCCAAAAGCCCAGCCTTTGAACACATGAGCCTTCGTATACATATATATATATATATATATATATATATATATATATATATATATACCATAACATTCTTTTTTGGTCAAAAGCAATTGGATTCCTAGAATCCCCACTCAGCTGGCACTTACTTGCCCATCATTGACTAGGACTGATTCATGTGGCCATGCATACTTGGGCAGGTGAGTACGTAACTAGATACACTGATATGCTAAACATAATTGAGATTCTGTTTATAAAGAAAAAGGATGAAGTCCAGTACCATTTTTAAAGGTTGAGCATTTGAAAAATTATTACTATTTAAAACAAACAATTCTTAAACTTGATGAGTCTAAAAATGCAGATAATTGAGTTTATCATTCTCTCCTAAATATTAAAAGCCCTGTGTTTCCCCTTAGAGTGAATGTAAATGGTACTTTCCTGGGAAAGACTCATTAAAGAAATCCCATATGGACCTCAAGCTCTCAGGAGTAAAAGGAAGTAGGCTGTGTGCAGCCACTACTTCATGAATTACAACCCATCTGGCTTCATGAAAGGACTCTGCAAGGCAAATGGATGTGTTTTATCTGGTGCAACAATAACGACACCTGAGGCTTGATGCCAAGTGACTTGATAATCACTATGCCAAAGTGGCTGCACACACATCTCCTCTGGCCTTCCCAGGGTCTTCCACTTTCATCGTGCTTCAGGAAATCATTAAACTGCACCACACTGGTACTAGAGAAACCTAGTTTTCATTTTTGTTTTTGTTTTTAATAAGGAGACAATATTCTTCCCTTTTAAATTGTGTTAGTATTGAATAAAATATAGTTTTGGAACTGAAGTCTGTTTTTCAGATGTATTGGAATCTATATTGTTTTTCCTACATAGTTGACTTTATGGACTATGTGGGGCCTTATGAAGAGCAATCTAGCAATAGCAAGAATAAAATTGCATTCTCTCTTCTGTGCAAAGACCTTGGGGGAAGGAGTTCACTTTTCTGGCTTCAATATTTCATGTTTAGAACTAGGAGTTTGGGGTAGAAGAAGATTTTCATTACTTTCAGTGACCATGTTGTCTCTTCCATATAGTAAGACATTGTCTTATAAAATGACTGGATTCAGGGTACATAAGATCATTTGATATGGTTTCCTTTTATTAGAAAGCAAAGTTGCTCTCCTTCACTTTCAGTCATTCTCCACAAAGACTGAGAAGGTCATGAGAAATTAGTAACAGATGGAACAAGTGTAGAATAAGGATGTTAGCTCGCATCCAGACTTTATCCTGAATATAGGCACAATGGTAACTAATGTGCCACTTAGGGTCATTTTTCTTTTCAGTTTTAGCAAATAGTCCACCCGACTCATAAGTCTACATAAGTAATTAAATAAATATTCATTTTTGATAATGAATAGAATGTGCATTACATACAAAAAGCATTATAAAAAAAGTTCATTATAGGGTTATATACAAAATTTCTATGCACAATATATTGTAAGTTCAGAACTCTGGGAGACTGAGAAACAAGTATCGCAAGTTGGAGCCCAGCTTGGGCAAGTTAGCAACTTAGTGGGACTCTGTTTCAAACATAAAAAGGAAGTAAAGATTGGGAATATGCTCAGTTCAGAAGCCCTGGGTTTAATCCCCACTACCACAAAAGAAAAGATAAAGAATGAATTTAATAACTGACAAGGTAGCATGGTGGTATCTAGAACATAGGATTTTATTGGGGGACCAGTGATAGGATTAAAATGAAAATCATTGCAAAAGAAATGATAATAAATAATATGAGTACATTATGTTTTATTGTGTAGATTAATTAAAAGTGTAATGATTGCCTCTCTAAAAGAAAGATGTATACTTTCTATCTATCACTAATTTATTCCGTTAAAAATTTTCCAAGACAACAAAACATAATGTTCATAACTGAAGAAGTTGAAGAAATTGGAAGTTAATAAGGGAACAGGATGTATGTGAACCTCTATGTTAAAGTTTTGCTTTGTGCTTCATCAAGCCCTTTTCAGTCTCCATTTTCTAAAATCATATATTTTTGTATCACCTTCCAGGTCTTATCATATTTGCATGTAGGAATATTATAATTGGTATTCTTGACACTAATTAACAATTTAGTTGTTAGGAAAATAATGTTCAAGTTAAGTTTACTTTAGTATTTTTATTGATAGGTAGTTTCAATCCCAGGTTTCAAAATGGATAAAGACTATGACTTTCACCTCTTTCTTGGGAATCTTTTATGACAGTAGATCAAACACTGTCCTTCACACCGATTCAGTTCAGATGGGTCAATGGATAAAAAGTGTCTACTTACATATAAAACATATTAATGAAATGAAGAGGAAATTGTGATGAAAATATGAGAAATCATGATTAGAATATTTAATAAAATTTTGCAAGATTAGGCTGCAAAAAGTTGACTCTCAACTTATAATTCTTTACTTAAAAATTTGAAAGGTACTTATTGGGCAAAGTCTCCCTCAGAGGGTTAGCAAAATTCTAGTGATAAATTCTGAATGAAATGGTCCCTCCCTTCAAAGATTCAGAGACAGTGGAGGACCATAATCAAGGGATAGCGTTATTTCAATTCAGCATTATAAGGGCGGTTGTGGATGTGTCCATGTGTACAGGAACAGAAAAGAAGGACCATGGGACAAGACTGGTAATGTCAGGCACTCAGATACTCAGTCCATGAAGGGGCTCCCAAGATCAGTGTGGCACAGGAAGGACAGAAGGTGACGCTGAGTGAAAACCATAGGTTAAAGTGGAAGCTGTTATAATGCAGACTGCATTTCCAGAATAGAAATCTGTCACTGTAGAAATACTTAGGTCAGAATATTCTTCATCTAAGGGAAGGGGAATTAATCTAGAAAGACATATTTAAAAATTTAGATGTCTGAAAGCCATTAATGGATATTGATGGGAAATAGTAAATTGAGAAAGAAAGGGCTGCGAAACTTCAAAGACACACTGAAGAGGAATTATTTGTTGGTAGTTGATCAACTGTTGTCTGACTTGATTTAAACTAAAAGAAGAGGGACTGGGGATTTAGCTCAGTGGTGCCACCCCCTCCCTCACGAGCACAAGGTCCTGAGTTCAATCCCTGGTACCAAAAAATAATAATAAATAAATAAATAAATAAATAAACTAAAAGAATTGTTAGAAAAGTTTTGATGGTTGCAGAATAGGAGAAGATGGAGAAGAGATAGGAGTCGTGACTGGCAGTATTTGTGTAGCTGAAAAATCAGTCCTACAAAAGTGAGAGAAGCCAACAATCTATTCTAGCATTCTGGTTTTGTTTCTGGGGTTTTTTTTACAGGGTTTCACTATGCATCCCAAGCTGACCTTGAACTCACTATTTAGACTATGCTGGCCTCTAGCTCACAGAAATCCTCCTGTCAGCCTCAGCAGCATTAGGATTGCAGGTATTGACACCTTGCCTGTCTTCCATACAGTTTTAACAAGGTAGCTTTTCTCTCACTAACTTTCTAAGGTTAACTATAAAATCTGAGTAAAACATAAAATGATTTTCTTAGAAAACAGACCATAAATCCAGAATATAAGGCACAAAATCCTGGAGGAAGGGGGAACATAAACTGCAATTTGAAACCAGCCACTTTCCTTCTAATGTGTAGGCAGTAAGCTTATGTAGAAAGTGATATTTTAGGGTTATTCAAACTCTGAAGTAGTTGTATAGACAAACCACAAAAGTACAAGTCTAGAGACCTACATTTCTGGTGAGGAAACATAGAAAAGGAAGCCTGATATTGAATGCTTTTCCTAATTGAACCATTCCTTCCTGAGATTTACTGGATAAGAGAGCAAAACATCCATCAGAAAGAAAAAGCCTGGAAGTTAAAAAAGTAAGCGGCAGATGGAATGGGTTTAGGAATACAGGAGTTGAAGGTGTGCAGAAATAGAACTCTGATTAATCAGTCCTAATATCAGCCAAATGATTGAAGTGCTCAGGTTGTGGGCAAGCTGGAAAAGGACTTTGATGAGAACTGAAATGCATCTTCCTTCCCCACTGGATCAAGATGAGTACTTAAACTCTAAACTACTTCAAGAATAAATGGAGCATCCTTTTGGGATACAGAAAATATTAATTAAAATCCGAATTATTTTAAATTCTACCTGTCATGTAATAAAAATATGTCAGTTATTCCAGGAAATAGAACCAAATAAATAACAACCAACAGTGAAAAGAAAGCAGTAGAAATACAATCTGAAGTGATTTATAGATTTGAATTATAAGACATAGACAGTAAAATCACTTTGATTACTAGTAGGAAAACTGAAAAAAGAACAGAATTAAAGCAAAGGATAACATTAAGAAAAAATTCTAATAGAAAAATTCTAATAACAGGAATTAAGAATTATATTGGTAAGTTTAATAGCAAATCAGATTTTTCTGAAGAAGAAAATTAAGAAATTAGGATATAAAATTCAAGACTGAATAGAAAGAAATAGGGGACAGGTAGCAAATGCAGAGAAGAGTGAACTAGAAAAGATAAGAAGACGTAATATCCTGACCCATCAATAGACAGACAAAAAAATTACTGAATCAAAAATACCAGAAAGGGCCAGGGATTCAGCTCAGTGGTTTTGCCACCTGCTGTGCAAACGCAAGGACCCAAGTTTGATCCCCGGTACCAAAAAAAAAAGAAAAGAAAAAACAGGAATATATAGTGAAATAAATGCGAAGAAAGCTGTATCTAGAATACAGTTTTAAGTTTGAAAACTATAAACAGCTAATAAAAGATATATTTCTTTAACAGGTCAAAACTTAAAATTGTGAATATAAATAATAAAAACCAGAAGGAAACAACATGAACTCTTACATAGCTGAAAGAAATTTTCCTATTGGATGGGAATATTAATGAGAAATCAATGTGAAGTAGAAATGCTTCAGTCAAATGAATGCTGAGAAAATTTGAGAGATCCATACAATATAAATAATAGTGGGGATTTTTTAAGTGGAAATAAAATGATGTTAGATTGAATCACAGAAATCCAAGGAAAGAATTTTGCAGTTTAATTAAATATTAAATATATGCCAAATTTAAGATCCAGTAATTCCATTTTTAGGCATTTGCCTAAGAAAAATGAAAACATGCTTTCACTAAAACGTTGCATATGAATTTAAGGGAAGTGTTATTCTTCCCAATCACTGAATCTGAGATATACATCACTGTCATCAGGAGAGTGAATGAACAAATTTTTGCATATTTTACAATAGAATACTGGTACAATAGCAATGAAAACAAACTCCTGATACATGAAACAGCATAAACAAGTTTTGAAAACAGCATGTAGTGCAAAAGAAGCCAGATACCAAAAGCTATGTTTGTAATATGATTCCATTTTCATGAAAACCAAGAACAACCCTAGTTTATGGTTAACAGTGTTTTTTTTTTATGGGGGGTTGGTTAAATGGGCTGATAGAAATATGTATATCAAATATAGTACTGATAATATAAATTATTTTATCAAACTCACAATATTATATCCCGAAAATCAATATATTTGAATGCCTGTAAATTGTATCTCAAGAAAAGATAAAAGATATTCTCTAAAATAGTAAAAGATAAAGGAAACTTCAAGGCAAGATGCATTACTAGAAACAAACAATAATATTGCATAACGAAAAGGTCAATCCACCAGAAATATATAACAATTCCAAATTTATGTTGCTAAATATCTAATCTTCAAAGGTCACCAGACTTCAAGCTGGTCCCCCAAAGTAGAGATTAAGATATTTGACCTACTCTACCTGTGGGGTAGTTGCAGGCTTGTTGATTTCCATCACAGAGAGAATTTACAGGATGCATCAGTAAGAGTTAGAATGGGATTTATTAGGTAGAACTTTACAAGCACAGACTCAGACTTAGAGTGCAGTCCCTCAAAAGGGAGAGAGGTGCATTATAGTCTGGAACTGGAAATATTTATTTTTTTGGTGGTGGAAATCTAGAATTTTTGATTCGGTAGAAAATTTAGGCTTGGTTTACAAGAGAAAATGGATGGCCCAATCACAGATAGCTAGTGACTTATTTTACTAGTAAAAGGATGGCCTATTTTACAGAAGAAAGGGCCAGGTCATCTATTGCATTTTTTAAAAAGATGGGTGTCCTGATTTTCCCCCCAATTTCTCAATTCTCTGAATCTATTTCTTTATCTTAATATCAGTTTTTTGCCCTTTGCCTTATCAACTAAAGTATTTTATGGACTTATAATATCTTTTAAGAGATTTGGGTGCAAGGGAGCTGGAAGAAAAGAAACATAAACTAGCCTAGGGAGTACAGATATGGGGAACCTGGGGAACTCTGATTATTTTCTGAAGCTGCAGGCTTCTTGAAAGTACAATTTTTAAATCATGGTTATTCTTGCCTCCTTTCTACCTTTATTTCTTCTAGTCCACCTCACAAAGATATAAAGTAAAATCTAACACAACTAAAGGGAAGAAACATATATAAAATTAAACATTTGGATTTATTTATTGATATACAACAGAAAAAATTGGAAAAAGAATGTTAAATATATATCAGGGCCAGTGAGTTGAAGGGAGGCCCCATCAGGTGAGATTCCCAAAGAAAAGAACACATGTGGATCAGATATTACAAAGCAGGAACAAAACTTTAATTTCCAGCACAGAATTTATAGTAGTTCTTTATCAGCTTTATGAAGACACAGTAAGACAAAATATTCTGGGTGACCTTGAACGCCATATGGCACGTGCATGGTTATCTATGCTGATTCATTTTTATATAATGGAGCCCCATCCGGCACCTGCACTAAATGATAGGGTTGTGTCCTCAGGTGCCCTCAGGCCTCCTATAATATACTAAAGAACTGAATAACATTATCAAATTAATATTGAAACCAATATTAAATAATGAATGATATAAAAATAGTTATATTAAATAGTTGTATTAAATATAATTAATCATATGTTCCAAAACCCCACAATATTGATTATGCCCAAAACATGCTGTGAGCAGCACAGGCTACAAAGAGTTAAATCCCTCGATTGGCTTACTTTAAGAAGGGAGTCTGACTGAAGCTACGTGACTCACAGAAGTATCTCATGAGCAATGTGGTAGTGGGCAGGTTAAAATGACCTCCCCGCTAACAGCCACAGCCAAGACAAGAGTAATGGCCTATGAGGCTGTGGGGGCTAATACAAGATGACAACCATAGCTGAGGTTAGAGTAATGGGACTCAAATTCCATTCCCACAATTAGTGCCTTCATAGCTTGAAGGACAATGCTGTGATTACAACCATATATTTTGTTCATCTTGCTTTTAATTTGAAAATGCTTTGACTTCTCTTTAAAGCCTTGCCTACATTAGTTTCCATAGTAATTTCACGTACTGCACATCTATACATGCACCTTTACCCTGACTGATGAATAATAAAATTCAGTGGAAGAAATGGACCAGTGCCCTTTGCCAAAGGAGCAATGGCTGTCCCAGTTCACACTTTGTTTTTAACTCTGTCTTAAGTTTTCTTCAACTTAGTATCATGCATTGGGCAGGTGGGGACTAGAAACTTACTGCAGGAGTCTCTGACACATATGGGGTGGGAATAGTTGCAGTTAAAGAATCAAACTGGACCTGAAATGGACCAGATACCACCTTGTAGAAAGACCATGCCCTTTCAGTAATCAGTGTAACCCTGTATAAGCTTTTGTTTTGTTTTCATGTGTTTTGAATTTTATTTCCTTCAGTCATACAAAGAAATTTCAGTATGAAATACTGAGTAACAGTGTTTTACTATCAAACACCTAATTCTAATCTCCCTCAAAAATTGTATGTCATGTTCATACCACTGTGTTTTGAGGCATCAATTATTTTGTTCACTTGTTTCTTTTCCCATAATGGTTTTTCAGATTTATTCATGAACACAGTGAAGGATTGACTCAGCAACTTGTGTCAGTCAAACCCTGCACATTCAAGAGAGAAAACCAGTTCATGACTGGCTGCTGGGAGACAACCTCTTACCCTTTGGAATATCACCATTGTCATCTTCTTCCTAAATAATTTACAAATTGTCTTTGTTTGCTTGAGTTCTTGACCACATTTTATGAGTTTGTCCGGTGAGTGGGAAGAATGAACTGAATAACTAAAGTCAGTCACATGAGCCCTGCCTGCCTAAAAATCTGATACCTTGGGCAGGGCATGGTGGCATTGGCCTCTAATCCTTGGAGGCTGAGGAAGGAGGATTGAAATTTCAAGCCAAGGAGGAGTAGTTTAGCAATTTAGCAAGGCTATCTGAATATAAACTATAAATTTTCCTTATGAAAATGTCCCTCTGAGAAGCACTGAGTTTGCTTCTTTCATGTAGACAGTTGGTTTCACTAATTTGAAACAGATTTTTTCTATTAATAATCTTGGGATTTCACATTGTACTATATAGCCATAAATTTCAATCACATAACTGTTTATAAGCCTGAGGCTTAGAATTTTCTCTCCCTGATAGTTCTTACCACTTTCTTGGGCTGGTAGATAGAGTATATGTCCCCTATTATCCTAATATTGTAATACCCAAATTATTGTGTTCATCAGTCTATCCATACTTCTAACTTTACATGGGAACAACATTTCCAACTCTTTTTCTTAAATCAGGTGGTTATCTATTCTTTTTAACTCATGAACCGATAATAAACTACTATTCTTTGTGGAATAATCCTATGACTCACTGTCTTATATTTAAATATACCCAATAGCCACAGTACGTTTCACTTCAATTTTAATTTGAACTTCACTTTTATAGTTGAGATGTTTATATGTCTTATGTTTAATGTCAGAGGAAACTGAATATATATCATACCAAGCAAGCCAGTACTGTTAATCTGAATGACTCAGATGACTCAGAGGTGGCCAAAGAACAGATAAATGTTTTAACCAAAATGAAAGGTAACCAATAACAATAATCAAGAAAAGTGGACATTTTAGAATCCATAAAATTAAGCAACCAAATTAAGATTGAAGTCTCCTAAAAAAAGAATTAACAATTTTTTCAGAAGCACTTATTTTACTCTCGAGATTTATGCATTAAAACTTAGTGTTATCATGGTAAACATATGTGAGGACAAACACTTTCAGGTGGATTCTTCTTGAATATTTGTGCAGTTCATCAGACTTAAGATTTCTAGTTAGAGAGACAAAAAGTGAGTGCCTTTGTTATTACTGTGAGTTCTTCATTGACAATTGTGAGGCAGAAGATTAGGGTACAGCAAACTGGCTAGGGAAGTGGGCATGACCCATTAAACTTTCTTCACAAAAGAGTTCCAAACGCTCTGCACAGAACCAATCAGAGAGAGCTATCTTCAGTTCTTCTTGTGAGAACTCAAACAGGCTTTTGATAGTATGGCCTAGACCTGACATCAGCCCGAGAAGTGAAAGATAAAAAAGACACCCACCGTCCAGCTGGGGCCATTGTTAGCTCTTTCAGTGGCCCACCTTCTTCTTTCCAGGGTGCAACTCTTTTTTTAACCAAAGTGACTCTACAGAGCATGTTTCTTTTCTTTTCTTTTATCTTTTCTTTTCTTATCTTAATAAATGTAAAATCTTGGGACATTTGCACTTGTCTTGACCAATTCTTTGCTCAGGCAAACAACCTTCAGAAGGAGACTCCAGCACCCCCGAACCTTGTAACAATTGGACCCAGTTATGTTCCTCACTTGACACTGTGCAGGAAACGTTCACTAAACATTTACCGTATTATAGACCTAGCAATTTTTCATTCTACTATTAAAATGTTATGTTCAATAAATTTTATTTTAAATTTACAAATATGTATTACATCTAATAAAAAATTATGAACTATTTTTTTAATTTATATATTAATTGGTACATTTTAGGTATACAACACATTTACATTTACCATTGGGTGCTTGTACCTGAACATGATGTATCTTAGTTCTTATTTTTTTCCCCATTACTTATGTGCCCTTCACCCCCACCACCCTTCCCTATTTACATAGACTTTGTTTCCATTTTTTTTTCTTTCTCATAATTTTTCCTCTCCTTTCTTCCCTTTCCCCTTCCCCTCTCGCCACCCCTCCACCTTTGGACCTTTTCCTATTTCAAATTATCAATTATTTGTTTTAGTCATTTTCATCCTTATTTACACTCAGTTTCTCACACTAGAGAAACTATTCAGTATTTACACATGTGTGTCCTATTTATTTCACTTAAGAGAATGGCATCAATATCCATCCATTTAGCTATAAATGACTCTAGTTTCTCGATCTTTATGGCTGAGTAGTAATTCATTTTATTAAAAAAAACCACATTTTCTTTATCCAGTCTCCAGTTGATGGGCAATTGAGCTGTTTCCAATACTTAGCTATTACAAATTGTGCCGCTATAAACATAGGTGCACATATATCGCTGTGGTATGATTCTTTTAATTCTTTGGGAAAGATACCCACCCAGTAGGTGATGAACTATTTTAGTCACAGACTAGTAGCATGATATGTAACTACTTTTATCAGATTATTACAAGCCAAATAATCTATTTGTGTGTATATTAGTAGTAATTCTACTCGGTGATAAAATCCAAGCAGTGTGGTACATAAATTAATCAAGGACATAAACTAGGTAACATCTACAACAGAGAGATTGTTCAACTTTATTTAATGGTCACCGACAGCCGGAGCTCAATCTGATATTTGTGATTTCACTGAGCACCTAAAGCAGTCTCCACACGTGAAAACAGCATGCTCCATACCCAAGTATTGCTTACACTTATAGCTCGTGTGTTGTTTTCCTTTTTTTTTTTTGGCATGACATACTTGACATCTTGCTTATCTTCTTGCTTTTTTTGGAGATTCTTGTGGTGTTTATCCTGTCTGTCCACCCGTTTGCTCCAGAATTCTGTTGGGGAGCTCTTTGGCAGATATATACTGTTCTTTCTTTATTGTAACTGACCATTTATCAAGTCGAGTCCCAATCCTCTAAGAAAATTTTCCATGATATTTTGTGCCTATTTTCTTTGTAAACTATGAAACTATGCTTAACATGTTTAGGATTGAGTAAAACACAGCTATTGGCAAATGCTTTGCCTTTCCAGTGATATTATAGTTCCAGTGATACGATATGATATGATACGATATGCATAACTCATCAACAACATCTAATCCACCTTTCATTTTGTTGTAAAATGTCAACATTAATGGCTTCATTTGTATTGAGGATTCATTATCAATCTTGTTATTTGTTTGTTTTTTTTGAAACAGGATCTTACTATATAATCCAGGCTAGCGTTGAACTCACTATATAGCATAGGCTGACCTTGGACACACAGGATCCTTCTGATTTAGCCTCCCAAGTGCTAGGATTACAGGCATCCACAACCAGCTTTGCTATTAATCTTATCATCATGGTGTAACATTG
Organism: Heterocephalus glaber; assembly: GCF_053883595.1. Classification (NCBI taxonomy): domain Eukaryota; kingdom Metazoa; phylum Chordata; class Mammalia; order Rodentia; family Bathyergidae; genus Heterocephalus; species Heterocephalus glaber. The sequence continues at coordinate 7,963,892 of NW_028258142.1, read as the reverse complement.
CCAGTATCAATATTATTTTGTTTTTATTCACCATAGTGCTGTCCAAGCTAGCCTAGAACTCACTATGTAGCACTGCTGACCTTGAACTCACAGGATCCTCCTGCCTCAGCCTCTTGAGTATTGGGATTACAGGTGTGCACCATGTCCAGCTTCACTACCAAGCTTACCATCATGGTGTAATGTTGACCACATCAATACTACTTTGTTTTTCTTTACCATATAGGAGCCCAATGTTATGTCTTTTCTGAAATTCATTATAATATACATTTCTCTATTGTGAACTTGCAGCATTTTTTTCAGGAATCTCTTCTTTGTTCCTATGCTGGTCAACTGGTGTTCTTTTAGCAAATGTAACATCAATGGGTAGGTGATTAGTGAACCAGTTGTTGAATGTTGGATCAGTTCTTGAAATAGGTGTAACAAGTCCATTCACAACATCATATGGTTTATTACTGCACAAATAGAGCCCTGGTAGCTGAGCTCCAGGGTAAATGTCTAAATTCAAGGTGTAAAATGCCTTTGCTTCTACAAGGACATGTATTTTTCTACCATATTTGGGAGGATTATTTGCCATATATCACCAAATACTTCAACAACCACAAAATGATGCAAGTTGTTTGTCAGTTGTCATGTATTCAGATGCTGTATAAATTACTTGACAGTTTAAAACAAAGCTTTCAAAACATGAGCAAATAGATGCCAAATTGTTAATTTTTTTTTTCTTTCTTGGTGGGTCTTTTTGTCTTCAAAACCTAGGCAATTTGGAAGGAAACCAAATCTCGAGTGTCATAATTGTTCTAAAAATTACAATGTCACATCTGTCACTTCTCCATAAATCCTTTAGATTCTGATGATTCGAATTAGGAAGTCCTGCTATGAAGGCTTTTAGTTCAGATAGTGAGGTGTTATGATAGTTATATTTTTGAGTATTACTATTGATACATATAGAATGTTTTCTTGTATTTCATTATTATTGTATTTAAAAATATCTTTTAATGTATTTTCTGTTACAATTTCCAACACTGAATTGCAATGTTGGCATTTCAACAGGTTTCACCCCTGGCAAGAATGTAATAACATTTTCTGACCTAGTACTAATGTTGGATAATTCAGGTATGTATAACCATTTTGTAGTATTTTGACTTGTCAAATATTTATTTACATTACTGCTTTCTTCCTCATCTGCATCAGAGGTCTTCATTCTGTATTTCTCTATCTATTTGTCATATCTTGCTCCATCTCAGTGTCTCAACTTCTTTGGTTTACATGATCCAAGTCATCATCAATAGCTGAATCACCTGATGACTCACTTTCTACCTCCTCCCAAAGTTGTAAAAGCAGATTTTCATGAGACATTGTACTGAAGTAGGCTAATTCTACAAGAAAAAAACAAAAGAAAACATTTAATAAAGCAAATTATATATGAACAAAAATTTAGTGTAGCACATAATGTGGGTAAAATTCACCTTTTTACACTTTGACACGTGGGCACACACCTTGCTGTTTGTCACACCAAGTAGCTGAACAGAAAGATTGCTTCCTGTATTGTCCAAGTGCAGCTACTGAGACTCACAGCAGGCTACCATTATGCTAAAGTACATATTTTCATTAAAAAGTATGGTCAGGGTATTCTTTTTACCCACCATGATGCTCCTTTTTGTTTTCCAAAGAACTTCTTTGCATTTATTGTTATAATGGAACTGGTGGCAGAACTATTATTTTACACCTTTAGGTTGGATAATCTGCATAAAAAAGCTTATTTATCTTCTTCACGTGTATTGTTTCATATGCTGTCACTTGGTACCTGGTAAAACTTTTGATCTGTGATTTTAAAAATCCAGATTTAAAAAAATATGTGTTCCCATGAATATGATTTTGTATATTTCTTCCACCAAATGAACTATAACAAAATATATGACTTTATTATAAATTCAATGGGTTTATATCTTGTACACATTAAAAATATGATAGCGATATTAACTTTAAATTAATTATTTGATGGCTTCTTTTTTCCACAACAAACTTAATAGAATTAAATGAACATATTAACATGTATATATTTTATATAAAGATGATTTGCCCACAGCATCATCTAATTGGCTGAGAGCTTAGAAAGAACATAAAGTAAGAGGAAAGATAAATTCTGTTTTATTTGGAGACAGGACACCCTTCCTCTGCCCAAGGATATCAGAACTCCAGGTTTTCCAGACCTGGTCCCTGAGATTTGTGCCAGAGGACTAGCCAGGCTACGAACTTCTCTGATTCCCCAGTATTCATAAGCTGTATATTCAGATTTCTTGGTCTTTAAAATTGCATAACCCAATTCTTTTAATAAATCATCTTTTCCCCACTTACCTATGCATGTATCATTATCTCTATCATTATTGTATAGAACTATGTATCCATGTAACTTATTGTCACTCTTTCTTTGGAGGGTCCTGACTCAAACACATCCTTTCTTGCCCTTTATCAATTCTCTTGGGAAAAGCATGAGGCTTATAATGAGTTTGTGGGGAGTTAATTAAATAACACCTATCAGCATTAACAAGTCTCAAGTGTTTAACATAAGAAGTCTACGTTTTGATAGAAAGTGGGCTTACCTTTAGGAAGCCTGGATTAGAATCTGTATCTCCAGTTTATCAGCTCTGTGAATGAGATTAGTTGACTTCTTTAACTCAGTTGCCTTACCTGTAATATCAAGATTGTAGTAGCATCTTCCCTCAGAACTACAGAAGAATATGATTAAATAATGTGTCCAAGACTCTTCTTTATAGTTATCTTATTGTACATTAAATTGTCATTTTCACCATGAATGTCTACTCTAAGACCTTAGAAAACTGAAGGGTCTATTATTGAAGAGCCAGCCTATGCTAACAGATGCCTGTGTTGTTTGCCTGTGTAGCAGCTCCAACCTACTTGGAATTGTCAGGTATATTGAGAGTGCTCCAAGGAGAGAAATGGCATTCAGGTCTTGTTCTAAAAGGGCTTGGTCATGATTGCATTGCTGCTTTTTATTAAGCTCCCCAAATATTTTCTTGAATAGTCCTTAGATACGTCTTTTCAGAAACTGACAAGAAGATTGAGCTGTCAATTTACAATTACAAAGAACTGCATCAAGAAAATGTAATGGCATCTGAAAAAATTACAAGTGTATCGATTCAATTATGCTTGTAAACCTCGAGGAGAATATAAATCTCTAAGCTTTTTTCCCCTGAAGTCCATCATGAATAGATGAAAGATTCTTTTGATTAAAAAAACTAATAGAAATAATTAAATTATATAATAAAAATGTTTTACAGCTGTTTTATGCCTGGCTGTGCCATATACACAGTTGTTTTTAATTCCTGCTTATTTATTTTTTGTATCCTGCTTGCTCTGTTCAATACTTTTTCAAATTCTAATTATCATTTAATGTGGGTGTTTGTTTTCAGTGTAGATAATTTTTATATACCCCTTTCTGCTTGTTAGCTTGATTCTCTTAGCACTTTAGCATTTGATTTGGCCCATCATGATTCCTCATATTATGGAAAAGCTTTTCACTCAATCAAAAAGTGTTTACTGTGCATCCATTATATTCCAAAAATAGTCCTATTTTCTGAGGACACAGTAAGACAAAGGATTTCTGCTTTCTGTCAGGGAGCTGGTAATCTCATAAGATAGGTAGACACAAAAATTAATAATCAATTAATTGAATTACCTTATAGTTGCCTTCAGGAAGACAGAATAAGATGCTACCTGTTATAGTGTGAATAATAGTGAGAAATTATCTAACATTATTTTTATCTTCCAACCTTACCAAGCCATTAAACAATATATGACATATAAGAAAACATTGCATTAAAAGCAGTGCTGGAACACAGATAATAATTCCTATGGTATACATTAATGGCAGCATTTGCTGGTAATAAGCATCATGCAAGATGTGATAGGTGGAAGAGATGGACAGGGTACAATTTTCCAAAGCACACATGGACCCATGAGCTTGGAATTCTGGCATTCTCACCTGTGTAGGAATGTTCTTCAGAACCACCCTCCCCTGCTCTACTTACACAGTCTTAAGTAGTTGTGTGAAATTTTCTAGAAAATCTTGAAGTTTGAGAATTTTTTCAGCATCAAAATTCCTTTGGCACATGAAATTGAGACCTGTGGCAAAGCCTCTCTGCCTGTGGCCCTTTTGTTTTTCCAAAGCTTTTTTATATCCATAATTCCTGAACATGGCAATAATGCCGCAACTGTTTACAGGGACTTTGATTTTCTTAGTTGCATAGTGACAGACACACCACACCCCATCACTGCTCACTTGGCTTCTTCATAGGCTTCTTAATATTTCCCATTGACCGGGCTCTACTCCTTGGTAGACTATTCTCAACAAGGCAGAAGAGAATGCCAGGTAATGTGTAGCCATATCATGTTACTACTCTGCTTGCCTTCCAATGGCTTCCCATTGGAGTCAGAAGAAAGACTATTTTTAAAGCAATATCTAATCATCTGTGTTTGATCTCATCCCCATCTACATCTTCTTTTTTCTCCTACCACAGGGATTCTATCATTCCATACCTCTCAGACTATTTTCTCCTCACACATGTAAAGCATACCCCCTTTGCCAGAAAATCTGTTCTCTCAGATACTGACATGTCTCACTATTGTACTTCAGTAATATCTTTTACAATTTTTTTGTGTTTTATTTATTTATTTTTATTAGTGCATGATTGCAGTACATAATGTTTGTATTCCTTTTATAGAGTTGGTACGTGTACATAGCACATCTTAATTCCTTTTTTTCTTCCCTTTTCCCTTCCCTCCCTCCCCCTCAACCTCTTAATCCCTTTCCTATTTGAGAAAGATCCATCTCCCTGCTTCCTACTATCTTTTATTTGCTCTTTATTTACATAGCATCAGAGATGTTTTTGTCTCTCCAATCTCATACCTCAATACCAACTGTCCTTCTAATATGACATGTGTAATTTTTTTCAAAGAACAACATGACATATTTTTTATTAGTTTTGTTGTTTGTTCTTTATTAAACTCTTAGATTGCATAATTCTGTGACTAAATCAGCTCCATTGAGATAGTATGAATGCAATAACTGTTTATTGCATGAGTTTCTACTTTTTGTGAGATGTTTGTTGGATAAATTAACAAGATCCAAAAAAGCCACCAAAAGAAACCATAAAACTTCTTGGAATTCCATGTAACTTCTCAGAATTCCAAAGTAGCTTAACTGCAGAAAACTCCTTAATATAACAAGAAAGGTCTCAGATATTTGTTAGGCTTATAAAAATCACGTATTTTATGCAAGGCAAAATTATCAATAATTTGAGAGATACAGGCAATTATGAAGTGTAGGTGAATCATGTGGAAGTATGGCATTACAAACCTTACCCCCTGGTTTTTTTATTGCTGCCTGTGCCACTCTGACATTTATTTAGCATAAGAATTCTCTAAAGGACTCAGGGAGGGTGTCATTTGCACAATAGGAGATATTTCAATGAGAAAATATTGTTATTTCTACTCAGTCACATACAGACTCTGACATTCCTTTTTAGTAGTTCTTGAATCACAGATCTACGAAGTATAAATGTATTTACCATAAGTTTTCTAGAATGACCAGGAGCATCATGCTAAAATTATCCTATAAGTGAAAGATTCTACTAGAAATTCTTATCAGAACATATTCAAAGAGAAATGACTATGGCCTTTCTTTTGTTCCTACTAGTTTCTCCTCTTTCTCTGGGCTTGCTTGGATAGGAAGTATAGGGGTCAGTTCAGAGGCTTACAGTTAGCTTCCTACACATTTAAACTGATGAGTGGGCAACCCATAAGAAGCAATATATTTCCTGTGTCCATATTTTCAAGAATGAATAACACTTTAGAAATTAACTGGTTAGAGATCTCAGGAAAGGAAGGTTAAAATTCTTGGAACTTCACCTTCTCACTGGTAAAATATAGATGATAACTTCTTTCCTTGAAAACAAGACCTAGCCTGTCCTTTTCTTACCTGCCATCACAATTCTCTTGTTTGGTGGTTACTTTGTAAGGAAGATAAGGCAAGGCTAAAGTAAGGTAAGGACAGGCTGATTAGGGCTGGCATTTTTGATCTCTAGTTTTCAAGGTTGATTATTTTCCACCTAGGTCTTATTTTCAGGGAAAATATGGTGTTGTCCTGAGACTTAATTAGATAAATACATGTAAAGTGCTTAGAAGTGTGCTTAATAGAAACTGAACAGTCAATAGTAGATACACATTTATGACTTCAGTGCAAGGTTGTTTGCTGGTTGTCTACATTTTGATATCAAGATTGTTTTTCTTTTTATACCTTCAGAATTAGGTAATTTTCCGAGGTTTGCTAAGAAAATAGAATTATGTAGTGTTTTGTAAGAGTTCAAATTTTAGAAATGTCCAGAATGCTTTTATATAAAATGAGTTTAATCATAAGAAGCTATGATTTCATCTGATTATGCTATAAAAATGAATCTTTACCCCTATATAGTCATAGATTGCAGGGAATCACAATTTAAACAGACCACTGACTGAGTTAGCATCATTCAATTCTATCAACTACATCTGGCCATCCCTCTGTTTGCTTAAGATAAAAGTTTGATAGTTTGATGGTGGTTGACTTTAAATAGATTAAAATTCTTATCACCAGGGGATTAGATTTAAAGTCATTCCCTGGAAAAAATTGAGGTTATGTATTTTTAACTTTCTGAGCTCTGCAGCTGATTAGTTAGAATTTAAATTTTTGATTCCCCTAGGCAATGGTTTGAAACTTCTTATAGACCAGGACAAAATCTCTGGGGCTCTTTTTGAAGTAGGCCTCTATTGAGCAATCATTTTGAAAAGTACTTTATTTGGAAAGAATAAAGTAAAATTTAAAGACACACAGGAAGTCATTGTGGTCCTCATAAGTGAATTAAGATGTTCTCTAGAGCTGACTAGGAAAGGAATATCACTTGGAAAGGTGATTTTCTTTCATGTCAATTTCATTTCGGCATAAATAACATGCACCTGAAAAAAAGTCCCCATGAAAATTGACTACCTGCCTATGGAAAGAGAATGTCTGCTGATTATAAAAATCATTATAGCAATCTAAAATTTCATATCTCATGTATAGAACTAAAATTCCAGAAATATTCTAGTAACAAAACGTATTTCTAGTGGTTAAGTTCTAATTAGGCAAAGTTGTCATAAATTAAACATAAATATCTCAGGGAAAAAATGTAAATGCCATTACTAAGAAAAAATCCAATTAAAATCCATTATAGCCCTTTGGTTTGTAAAACAGAAAAACTTACTAGATATTGAGAAATGGAACCCATTACACAGGTTAGAGGGCTAAAAAAAGAAAAACAGAATATGGAGTTAACAGAGAGATAATAAACTAAAAATCATCTCCTTCCCTTAGGCTGAAGAAAAGAATGTAAATATCAATAGGGATGGAAGAAATGTCTGGGGAAGCTCAGAGGAGGGCACCCACTCTGGTGCTGATGCTGTGGAGCCCCTGGGGATGTGGTCTCCAAAGACGGAGGAGGGAACTATTGAGTCAAAGTCAATAGGAAACAAACAAAAATAACAAGTCCTCATCTTTGTACTGGCCCTTCAATCTCCCTCTCCTACCCTCTAACAGAAGATCCTGAAGGATCTTTGCAAAAATCAGCTGATCCTAACAGGCAAAGGAAATTAATTTGCAGAGTCCCAGCCTTACTCATTCAAAGCCCAGTGGATTTTAAAGGAGTGACTTCATATCATAGCAGCTGTAGCAGTGCTTAAAAAAAATTATGTTCATATAAACACCTGCTTTCTTTTATAGAAAATATCTTCACATTTTGTACAAACAGAAGTGGGAGACAATGTTTGGTTATAGGAAAGGAGTAAAAAGAGAAAGCATTTTCTAAGTAATTAACTTTTTATTCATTTTAATATCACCAGCAAGTGTTAATAAATTGAAAACATAAAAATTATACTTTCAGAAAAATGGACAAATACACTATGTAAAAATGTTCTCATAGGGTACACACTAGCAAAACTGATATACTTAGACTGCCTTTTAAATACAACTAGCATATAAAATCTAAAAATCTAGAATGCCCCATGGATTCTAAATATATTGAATTGTTATTTAATAAGTAATTTATTCTAAATTGTGGTTTACGAATGATCAATTGTATTATGGGTATGATTTTGTTTAGAATGCCCAACCTACTAATTGAATTTTAAAATTAAAAAATGTTAATTTAATTATACATGTCAATGGGGTGCAGTGTGATAATTCAAGACATGTACAGTATTAATAATCGAATCAGAGTACTTAGCATTTACATCTCCTTAAATTTAAAAAAAATTTTGATTAAAATGTAATTATTATATATTTATGGTACACAATATGATCTTTCAATACATGTATACCATATGAACCGATCAAATTAGGGTAGTGAATGTTTCCATTTCCTTGTCATTACTTTAATCTTTGGAGGCTTTGAACTAAATTTAGAGTAGTAAAATTATTCCAATTTCATCTTTATCATGCATTCTCTTTCATCCAATAAAATTATAAATGTAGGTACAACTAATGTGATGGCTGTAAATAGAAAAATAAATCTTTAGATTAAAATATAAATGTATATAAAGTAGTCCAATAATAAATATAAGCCATGTGTCAGGGCAGGGCTTCTATGGCAAAGGGACGTTAAGTATAATTTTCCACTCATTCGCTCATTTAACAGACACATATGGACAGCCAATTATGTACAGCACAGTCGTTTTGCAGGATACTTAGATTGTTCAGTCCCAATGCCTATCTTCAAACACTTAAATTCCAGGAATCGGCAATTCTAAATTACACATTAATAGCGTATCAGTGTTAGTGTATTGGCCAGCATCATTTCTTCATTCATTCTGTATCATGGCACATTAAAAACTAATAGGCAATGTCTGACTCTCGCTTCATGCCACCTAAATAACCATTACCTCTTTCCCATTTGACCCTATCTTAATCATCTCCCCAGAAACTGCTGTCAGGCACTTAATGTCTTTGAAACATGAGGTTTTTCTCTAAATTGTCTAAAACCATTAGGATCAGAGAGGCAGGGCATGTTGTTGTCAAGAATGCCTGGTTCACAGATATATAAAAGTAGCACAGATCAGAGAAAATCTTCCCACTATGGAATACAAACTGGTAAAACACAAAGGTAAATACCACAGTCCCACTTGTGGCCTTACTGATGTCATGTTATTTATCCACAGCATCTTTAGTTCTCATGGGAACCCCATTAGATACAGCCTTCTCTACTTCATAGATACACGTGAAATTTAGAGGCTTCCAAAAACTTTTTAAACAAAACATATATAGTATTAAGTACAATTAAATTTTGAATTTGATCTGTTGAAAGTTATTTTCACTGTATCACGTTATATTTTGTTATAGTTATAAGACTGCACTCAGCTATACAGCTATTTGCTTGCTTATTTAATAGTAAACTATTATGTGAATTTATGTCAAACAACTTTCTGTGATTGGAAAGCAGGGCTCCCTTTTAATAGCTGCTGTCTGTATGTATAGGGATACTTGGGGCTTTGGAGTTGCTAAGAAGCTCAGACCTTCAATATTGTTCTTTGATGATGAACAGCCCTCAATAGTATGGTGCAATTAGCTAATCACTGAAGGAAATGAAAAGCAAATGAAGTCAGAATCAATGGTCCTGGAGGGTATGTGTTTTACGGTGGACTAAAGAAGGTAAAAGATATTTTGTATTGGTGCTTTTTAAAGATGATATGTTTGCTCCATGTCAATTATAAAATGAAGTTTACACATGATTTAGGAAAAATTATTTATTTTTACAATGCAACATAGGATATAAAAAATATCTTCAGTGCATGATCACAAGCTCTAAATTGGAAAGGAGATTCTGTAATACATATTTTACAGATGAGGAAAGAAAACTGTGGTGTTAACATAGATAAATATGAACTTCTATAACCTTTTTAAGTGAAATGAGCTAGACTAGATATTCATAATAATAAATAAAGTATAAAATAAATAGAAAAGCAAGAGAAATACTCCTGCATCTCTAACAATCAATTACTTTGTGTCTTGATTTTTTATTGACCTGATTTGCTCTACTTTATTTCACTCTTAATTCAACTTAGCAAACATATTGTCTTCAGAGGCTCTTTAAGCTATGCTTTGTCAAAAGACATTAAATAAAAGTAAACTCCTTTAGAAAAGCATTTTATGTAGTCATCAATCATGATATCAGTATGTACTTTCTATTGCAATTATATTTACAACGACCCCTTCTGTCTCCTCCTGTGCACCTGTCAACTCAAATAAATGATCTTCCAAGATCACTCCTGCTCTCATTAGTTTAGAGATTTCTCTATGCACTGTCCCTTGGCAATGTTTCCCTTTCTTCAAAACCTGCTTTAAAGATCAACTCTTCATAAAACCTGTCTTGATCCTCCTGAGAAGGTATTATCCTACATTTCTGCTACTAACTTCTTGATTGTAAACATCACCTGCACTCTATTCTCTGGACGGTTGAGTATGTCACATCTCCCACAAGATGTGATGGAGGAGGGATGCAGTGATGTGTAATCAGTGTCTCGAGATAGACAACATGGACACATTGGAGCTTCATTTTCATACTAGGTCTCCTCTGAGCATTCTTCCTTCTATCAGTCTCCATAATTATCCTCCTTGTTTGATCGCTTACTCCATTTTGATTTCCAAAGAACTTAGGAGGAAGTTTGGTACCTAGATTGTATAAGCTCAAAAAAGATTGGCTGTATTCATATCAAATTTAACTCAGGAAAATGAGCAGAGTACAAATTTTACAATGTGCTGTAAACGCAATGCTTTCTTTAGAGTAATTTATACATTGTTTTCTGGTCATTTTAAAGTTTTGTGCCAGTGTCTGTAACTAAGAGAGGCCAAGAGAGGGATGCTCACTCACATTTCTAATCCCAGAATTCTGGGAGGTTGAGGAAATTCAATCACAAGTGAGGGGCCAGCCAGTGACATATAGTGAGTTTGAGATCAGCTTGGAACTTGAGAAGGCCCTGTCTCAAAAAAACCCCCAAAAAACTCAAAGAACGAACCTCTAAAATAAAAGAGCATGTCTTGGTGATTGGAGAGACAGTAGGATCTCAGGACAACCAACATGCTGACTGCAAAGTTGCTAGGGATGTAAAGGAGCAAATTAACTCTTTGATCATGTTGGTTTTCTTCTGGAAAACATCCAAGTATATGACCGAAGTCTGAATCATATAAGGTATATTTTTTCTTTTGTCTGAGGAAATAGAAATATTTTAAGAGAGCATTTACTTATTTAATAACCTACAAGAAAGTACAGACCCCAAAGCTAAGAGGAAAATAATGAGTTGAGTGTCTGGGAACATTCACTTATACTTATTACTTTTATAACCCTGTTTGATTTTTTGGAATAATATAATTAAGCTAATAAAATTTGTAGCATGATTCATATAAATTTATTAATAAATGAATCAGAATAATTCTAAATTAACAAGAACCTTGGATTTATGGAACTGAATTATTGATAAAAACATCTCTGGCTATTTTGACAATATATTTTATTTTGCTTATTCATTCAATTTTTTTCCTTATTCAACTTTTAAAAGGAACATGAGGATTATGAATTAAATAAGCAAGAGATAAATTATTAATGGAAATCTCACTTATTTTATTCTTTTATCTAGTTAAGAATTTCTTAGCTGGATCCTTTGTTCCATTTTGTGATAGGCAGAAATTACTCAGTGGGAAAAATATCATGCACAGAAACTAACATTTCAGAGCAGGTGGAAAACTGAAGCTCATTTTCAAATCATATCCATTTAGGATTTAGAGAATTTTAATGGCTTTATGTATTTAACTTCCTTCCAGAGTTGGGATATTATATTCATTTTCTTCATTGAAATATACAAACTTCATGACAAAATGCTATTATTTATTTCACTACCAAAACTGATAGATGATACACTCTTATTTTAATAAAAGTAATGGGAACCAGGATTGTGTTTTGCAATTTATTATATTCTGAGGGCATGGAAATCTCATCCAAATGTCAGAAAAACCTGACTTCCTAAGTAAGAATTATAGAAAAAGCTCATGTAATAGCTTAAGTGAATATTCAAGTAATATCAAATACCAAAAATTTTACACACCAAAAATCATAACTTTTACAGTCATTTAGACATACTGAATATTTTTAAGTAGGAAAAAATAAAGTTACATAAAATAGCCAGCAACTCTATGATAGAGGCCATTCCTCTTTAAAGGCTTAATGTTACAGCCACATTGTAATTATCCAATTAAATCAAAGTGAATTACGGCAAAGCAAGTACAACATGTCTATTCTGTAATATGATGCACAAAATTGGTATGTGCAAAAATAGGTACAAAGCATCAGATTTCCAAATCAACACACCAACTTTAATTTAGGCAACCAGTGCATTTGGACAGAGGTAAAAACTCAACTAGGGGCTTCATAGTGTTGCATATAATTATGATATGTCACCAAGATTTTGAAAAATGAATTCAAACATAGAAAAATAAAATGAATAGCTTTACCAAATTAACATAGCAAGCTAACTTAATACATTATTTGAAAAAATTTTATTGAATTAATAAAGCACTTATATTAGTATATTTGAATTCATTTTATGAAAAAATAATTATTTATTAAAATAACTTGATTTAAAAAACTTGAAATATCTCCTTTCTTATCCATAGGTGTCACCCATTTGTAAATGTAGGCCAAAGGTTCATATTCAGGAAGTAAACTCTATGTAGCCATTAAATAGGAGGCTCTAATATACTGATCAATTTCAATACTGGCTTTTAAATAAGCTCCTCCAGGGCTCTTCAAAGAACATCTCCAAGCCTTGCCGGGGTCCTGCCCTAAGGGGTCAGCACCAAGAGTTGTTGCCAGAGTACAGCAGGGTACCTCTGGGTTCTGTTCCAGCAGCGTCAATATCTTCTCTTCTGATGATTCACTCTCTGTCATTAAGTAATTCTAGCATTCTGAGGGGGCCTATTCTTCATCGGAAATATTTTTGTTTTCCCATAGTGTTAATGGGTATTAAACATATACATAAACTATCCATCCTCACTAGTATACTTCTTTTAGTTTGTTGTTTGCAAAAGGAAATATCCATTAGTAGCTTTCTGGTGCAAACATCTTCTAAGCAGAGAATAAACATAGAATTCTGTATAACTAGGAAGAACTGGAGGTGATAGACATCCTGTGTGTGAATAGCTGCAGGACAAATGAATGGTAAATTTTTCACCTAATTTATTTTCCTTTCTTCACTGCTGTTATAAATGAAAAGCCTTAGCATATATACTATATTTTTTTCGATTATTCATTGAAAGTAAAGTGATCTATGAAGATTCCTAAAGAGACGAAACAATATAAAATATGGCTAATTATTAAAAAAATTCTTTGGTGCATCATCTTTGAATCAAAGGGCATAAAAGTAAGCATGGCAATAAATAAATCAGTCAAGCCACATAAAAAACAGTAAGTTTTATCGCAAGTAATGTGTATAAAATATGTAGAATAATGAAAATAATCTTGATTTATGGTATTTGATGAATCTTTTCTTATTCACCAGTTGATCAAATTAATGTGATTATTTTTATAAGTGGATATGTTTTCAATATAGAGTATTCAAAATTGCTACAATTCTTTGATTTTTCTATTACAAAATTATTTTATTTTCCACTTACTTGGTTTTATTTTTAACATGTGAAATTGACTTCCTATCAGGGAGATATGACAGTGATCTTATCAATGTGGTTTGTAAAGCCAACTAGACTTGCAAGGTCTGAATTGTGGTAGATCAAGTTACTTGCTATTTGGGGCCTGTCATGGTGAAGCATGCCTGTAATCGAAGCACTCTGAATGCTGAAACAGGAAGATCTCCAAGAGTTTGAGCACAGCCTGAGCTACATATTGAGTTCAAGGCCAGGCTGAACTACATAGTGAGACCCTGTCTCAAAAAACAAACAAATAAAAAAACAAAAATTACTTGCTATTAAAAGGTCAGAATTCTTTTAAAAGGTAGAATTCAGTAGTTTTGAAAATGTTGGTAGGTAGATGTATAGTAATATTGGTTCTTAAAATTCATTTTCTAAGAATACACATTCAATATTTTTGAAAGTACCCACTCACTAAATCAAACTTTATAAAATGGGTGTGCAATTCATCAGCAATTAAATATATTATAGAGTTTTGCTTTATTTATATGAAACACATCATAATCACTAAGCTTTCAGATGGTATATGTGTGCCTGAGTATAAGAATAACTCAGAATTGTGTAACTTATGCCATAAAAGGATCTATGATTTTAAAGCACTTAAAAAAGACCTTCCTATTTTAAAAGGAGAATGCAGTCCATAAAATTTTAGAAATCAAAGATTTGGGGAAGTAAACTTCAATCCTAAAGTATATTCTGTACTCTAAGATTTGGGAAGAGTTGATATAAATAAAGTGTATACTTATGTAAGTCAGTTTTTTTGTCACTCTAACAAAAGAAAACATTTTTCTTAACTCAAGTTAGGAAATTATTATACATTTTATATATCTTTATATAAAAATTACAAGTAGCAAGCATATGACACAAAGAAATGGAAGAGTAACAGCAGTATTTGAGAATGCATGCTTTTTACAATGTGTCTAATAAAGAGGATATTTCCCCAACTCAAATATCCAGTACTGACATGCAGGGTATTTTCTCAAACTGTCAATTCAGTCATATTGCTAAGTGCCTAATCAAAAATATGTCTATTGTAGGGTATGAATGGTAAAATACCTTATTTCAAAATGATTTCTGAAACTCGGTATCATCCTTTGATGCAACATAAAAAGGAAATCATGGTTATACAGGGAAGACAAAGAAAATGAGATTTTTTTCTTATTGCCATCTAGTAATTTTACTCATTACTTTTTACTGTGTTTAATAATAACACTAAAATAATAGGTGTGTATAGTCCATAAAACCTCTAGCTGGTGTTTCCATGGTCCACAGTTTCACTTTTCACTGTAGCATGTTCAAAATCACTCAGGAACGCACTATTCTCAAGCAGTCTATATAATGAAAACAATGTATATGTAACATAAGGTTCATCCAAAGTTGGTTTTTTTTCACATATCACACAATGTACAATTATATAACAAAGACATAAACAACATAGAAACAAAAGTGAAACTGACAATAAAAATAAGGTTGGGATAGTCTTAATCAGGAACTAATTTCTTCTTCAAGTTTCCAGTAAATCTCAAAATGTATTTAAAAACTAAGGAGCACTTGGTGGCCAGCAACCAAATTACGAAATGAACATATCATTGTGCAGCGGGGATGTCTTGCCGAAGGAGTAACAAATGTCTGTAATTCTTAAGTTTGGATAAAGGCAGTGGAATGAATTTAGAAATATGTCCACTTTTCACAATTCACTATAGAATTTTCTTTTCACAGTCCCCATGTTTGTATAAATAGTTCTTCTCTGAAAATAAAACACAGTTAAAACATTTTCTTCCAATGAAAAATGCATACAAATACACTAATTTTTCAAGGTAATATATATAGCAAGGAAGTGTATTCCCTAATTCAAGAATAGTTGACAGGCTTGAAGAGTTTTGAAGAGATTAGCTGTCAAGCAAATTTAATTGGAGACAAATTAGACTAATATACACATAGACTATCAAGTACAGAAAGTAAAACCTTGTGTTATTTGGTGACAAAATAGATGTACAGATAGACAAGTGGTAGTAATGAAATCTTTTACATGCTGCATTTAATTTTGATGAGATAAGCTACATATTCATGCAAAAATAAAAGTGACAAAATTGTCTGAGGACTACTAAAAACTTAACGTTTACATTTTGAATAGAATGTTGCCAAATTATCACTAAGGTAATTACCACTTTAATATAATCACTTCATTCACCTCCATTGTATTAAGAATAAATATTCTATTTTTATTTATTTTGTAAAATGGTTTCTTGTGGTATTAATTCTAAGAGATCATGTGTTCATTACTTTTAGTATCATTATCTTAAAATATGTAAAATATAGCTTATTAAATCAATATCCTTTTAATAATATTTTAGTACAATGCTTAATGGTAAGACTGTTAACATATATTTTAAAGTTATATATGGCAAAAATCATCCCCATAAGCATTGGACATTTATATTTATAATTATGAAATTTTATGAAACACGCATCTCAATAAATAATGAATAAATGTCACATAGCCTAAAAAAACTACAAGACAGTTGCAACAAAACAAAACAAAACAGAGTACAACCAAGTGGGTGAAGGAACCAAAGGCATTTGCTTACCTTGAATTTTCTTTTTAGACCCTAGTTGTGTTGTATTCAGATTCATGTTTGCTTAGAGACCCAATGAGGCAGAACCTGGAATGTTACGGCTATTTCATTCAACCAAGTAGTATTTGGGCATAAAATAAATATATGCATAGCGATATTTACTTAAAAGCATTCCCAAAATTTATAAAACAATGGAAATAACTGTTTGCCATCAACATGCAAGACATCAAATCAAATAAAATATTTTAGATTTTGAGAATGTATAAAAAAATGGAAAAAGTATGTACATTTATAAAATAAACTAAATACTAGTAAACATGCAAAAAACAAAATTAGATGATGTTAAATTTTAATTCTTTTCTAATTTTAAATTCTCTATCCTCAAAACTTTTATTCATTTAAGTGCCAATATACAATAAGAAATTACTTTATATCTCTAAACAAGAAAATAAAATGTTTCTACTCTCTACATTTAAATATCAATGTTCAGTATCATAGCAATGCTGTCATATGCAACTTGTGATACATCATCTGGTATGGAGAAGACAACTATTTTCATTTTCACACAAAATAAGTATATTATGTTGAAAAATATGTTATTTTTGTATCAGAACTGTTCAACAAAATGGATTAACCATTTTAGTAAGGCAATTTTTTCCAAATGTATTTTCTATTTTAAAATGTATAAATATTGAACAATCTGTATTATAAATTGAAAGTTTTAATTTTATGCAAATAAACATTTGTATATATGCTTAAAATAGAATATTTTTGTTCTATTGTGCATATGTATATATATCATGCAATATGGGACTTAAAATACAGATAGTACTAAAAAAGAAAAAGAGAATATGGTTAAATCATTTAAAGGGAAATGAAATATGAAGACAAAATAGGACACGATACTCTGGAAGTATTTCAGTCCTCAGGTTATAGTTGTCATCAAAAAATTTATTGATACTGACCGCTGGACGGCTTTATCGTGTCTGGACAGCCTGTGACTCGTGGTTGGCACCTCCTCGATTTCATCGATGTCACAGGCATCTGCAGCATCTTGTGAGTAGTTGTGTTTCATGACGAGAATGTTTCTTCTGTTCATGGGTGGGATGAGGGGCTTGGCGGGCTGTGCAGGCATTTCCGTCAAGATAGAAGCATCTCTTGTGCTGAGGTTACTGCGGCTGCCTTTAGTACTGGACAGTTGGGATCCACAGTGATGGTCATGAATGCATTTGGAAGATGACCTCCGCAGTTTGTGGTAATTTTCAAAGTCATTTGCCACATCTGCAAAGTCAGCTGTTGCTCCTGTCCCTCTGAGAGTACATAACTCATAGTGAGGAGGCTCAAACACCTCCTGGAAAACTGTCTGGTCAAAGTCTGATTTCCTTTGGACGTATTTTTTACGAGGCTGTTTGATCTGTACAATGACAGAAATGATAATAAGGATGATCACAATGCAGGAAGTCACGCCAATTACAGTCCCACTGGTGTTGGTCAGCTGGTCCAGCAGGCTGGTTTTCCTCTTTTCTGCAGGTAGGAGACAGTGAAAACAATAGACAGACAAAACAAGAAACAACCCACCACACATTAATATTATGGTCAAAACATATATTGAAAATTTTAAAATGAAATAGGCTGAGCATGGAATTTTCACAGGCTTAAAGCAGCATAAAAATATTTAAAAATAGAAAATGTTCTCACTTTTCACGAGGGCCCTACCTTCTAGCCCTGCAAATACCCCTCTCATTGCCCAGCATATTGGCTTTAAATAATTACGTGTATATATGTATAAGTATGTATGTATATTTATATATACACATATACACATATGAGTGCATCTATATGAGTGTATGTTAAAGAAATTTGTACAAGATCTGTGTCATGACATTTGGGAAGAAATTATAATTTTATAAAGTAAGTTATTTTCTTCAGTTAGTTTTAAAGATACTGGTAAACCACACTGCTGTAAGTATAAATATATTCATATTATTCTGTGCCTATGCTTGACAGAGATGGCTGAAGTTAAACTAACCATAGCATCTGGGTACCAAAATGTAATCTAATTCAAATTTAAGACAGACATTTTGGAATGGTGTCATGAGAGCCTGAATTAGTTCTTTGCCAAATTAAGTAGCCATAACTGGCAAAAATTACTGGGAAAAGTAATTGAATTTAAATTCTTATATAATGCAACTTTGGAAAATGTCTGAAAGGTATTTAGCACATGGAGATGCATCTATTTGAAATTAGCTGGATTTCTTTCAGAACAGTGAGCATCTGTGGCATTTGAGCCACAACTGACTCCCTGCACCCTCAGATTATTGCCTCTGCTCAGGGAAATTGTAGAAAAGGACACAGGGCATCCTTTGAAGATAAAGAAATTAAAATTTACTGTATTACCAAAATAAGAATGGGAAAAAAAGAATTCAGAAAAAGTAACAGGGCCTCAGAAAAATATAGCAAACAAACAAGGGTGTACAGAAGGAGAGAAGAAACAGGAAAAACATTTTTAAAAAACAATGGCTGAAAATTTTCCAGACTTGATGACAGAACCCATATCTAAGTTCAACAAAGTTCAAGTAGAATAAATGCAAAAAATCCATGCTTAGATATATAATATTTAAAAAGTTAAAAAGAAACAAATAAAAAAATATAGAAATGAGCTCAGCAAAAACCCTCCTCAGAGCCCTAATCAGACTATTATCTGGTTTGTCATCAATGGAGGCTGAAGGCAGTAGAATAATAAATTCAAATTACTGCAACCAAAAACAAAGCCCAAATCATCACAACAAGAACTGTACACTAAACCACAATATCTAGTAAAACTACTTTCAAGAATGAAATGAACAGACTGATAGATAAACAAAAGCAAAAACAGAATCAATGCTGAAAGAGAAGTCTGTAAAAGAAATAAGGAAGGAAATTCTTTGAAGTGAAAACATGTGACCAAAGACAATAGCAAATCCACATGGAAAATGTAATGACAATGGCTTAAACTGAAAAATAAATACAGAGGCAATCATGTCAATAATTAGGAAAAACGATTCAGCTGAGAATTTCTTTTGTACTCACTTATTTAAAAAAACCCCACAGTGTTGTACATACATAATTGTACTGTTCAGTCCATAACTTACAGAAATATCACGTATTTGAACAAAAGTACAAACAAGATTGCCGAGTTAAACTAATCCTGGAGTAAGGAAATGACATCAAGGGTAAAGTAAGTCTAATTAAAGAATTGTGTAAGAAATTATACTGGCATATATGTGCCATCTTTTCTTCTGCCAACTTCTCCAAAAGATTTAAATTATATAAAGTAAAAATTACCATAATAAATTAATGAGTGTACCACATAAAGAGACATAATTTGGGGAGAAAGGAAGAGAGATAAGAGGTTTACAGAAATAATGTTTTTATATTTCACTAGAATTGTTAGTATAAATCTGAAATAGCTTCTGAAAAGTCAAACTGTTTATTACAACTCCAAAGCAATCACTAGGAAAAAAATCAAGAATACACTGAAAAACTACTAAAAAATTAAAACATTACACTAGAATATATTCACTTAATAAAGAAGAGCAGAGTAAAGGAAGTCTTAGAGGGGAAAAATGTAAGAAATGTAGGAAAAACTATAATGGTAGATAAGAATCCAACTATATTAATAACTGTATATTAAATATGAATACATGGAACAACCTAATAAAAAGTAAAGGGTGCTAAACTGGATTTAAAAAATAAGATTCAACATATGCTGTGTATAGGAAAAACACTTTTAGTACTGAGGGTTGAGCCCAGGGTCTCATGCATGCTAGGCAAGCATTATATCACAGCTATATCCCCAGCCTACATAGAAAAAAACACTTTCTATTCAAAAGATAGAGACAGATAGAAAGTAGGGAATGGTTTCACAATTGTAAGGAAGCTGGAGTGGCTACTCTAGTGTCAGACAAAGTAACTTTAAGAGAAACTATGTTACTAAACATATTGCTTTATGGTGATAAAATGTTCAATTCATCAGAAGACATGAAAATTATAAACACATACTGTCCTAACAGCAAAGTTAAAAAATACATAAAACAAAAGCTTTACAAAACTAAAGAGAGAAGCAGATAACGCAGCCATACTTAGAGAGTTAACTATCCTCTTTCAATAATGGGTAAAACATGGAAGATCAAAAAGAAAACTGAATATTGATACGTTGTAGAACAATCCCCCAATATCAGCAAATGCACATTGTTTTCAAGGGCACATGGACATTCTTTTCGGCTATATTTCAGGCTAAGCCACAAAATCTCCAGTACACTGTAAGTTATTGAAATCATAAAAAGTATGTTCTATCACAAGAAAATCGATCAGAAATCAAATGAATGGTTGAGCCTTCTAGAGAACATGACAGGGACTTTCATAAGACACATCAGTTCGGAATTTCTAGATTGTTGCCTCAGGCAAAATACTCTTTACAGGTATGGCAACAAATCCCGCTGGGCAAACAAAGCTGGTAGTGACTATGACTCATTAATAGTGCGGTGTGAGGATAATTCAGCCTACAATAATAATTCAGATAGTATTTAACTTTCTATCTACTGACAAGTGGTTCCTGGGACACAGAATTAGTGATGACCAATACCTCATTATCAAAATAGTTACTGCTATTCAACTCATCTTATTGACTCTGCAAAACAATGGCTGCTGTGTGATGCTTTCCTGTGCCTATGAACAGAAGCCTTTTCAATAAGTAATACCAGATTCTAGCCATCTGAGAGTTACCAGTCTGCTTATGTTTTTTTGCAAATTGCTTAAGAGTGAACCTGAGCAAAAGAATACATGATAGTTCCAACTTAACATACAACACAAACCAGCCAAGGAACCCTGTCTACATAACCCTTTACAGAGAGGCTAGAGAAGGTACTGGGAGCACTGGGAAATATTTTTAATTGGAAAAGTAGAAAAATATTTTGGTAGCACATTTGGAGTGGAGTTAAGAGGCTGAAAGAACTTGAAAGCACAAATGCTTCTTGAAGATATTCTATCTCTAGAGTGCAACAAATAAAAAAAAACTGGAATGAATGAGAGGTGTGACTATGGGTTGAGGGTTACCAGGTATGAGAGTGAAGTAATGTATTCTATGGAAGAATCCAATTTACTCTCTGTGGCTTTACAGGTTATAAGATATTTTTAATCAGCATTCTAGTGGTGAAGATAGTCCACTACGAATTAATGAGTGAGGAAATGTGTGGATACAGCCTAAGTAAAGGCAAAACAAAATGCCTACAAATTGATTATAAGACATGTGCAGCTCACAAAGCCCCTATATACTTATTTTTATGACCAATGAATATAAGCTTTTTTCTCATTGTACAGGAAGGAGATTTTGCAAATTTCAAAAACTAATCATTACCTTTACAATGATTTTCATCCCAAGGATATACACAGTTCTGGAGTCCATTGCAGACCAATGTATTATTAATACACATGTTACTATGGCAGAAGAATGTATTGCCTTCACAAGGAGCTAAAAGCAAAGAAAACAAGACAACAGAATTGTATCTTATGCCCAGTATTAAATCACTCACATTCCAAAGCTAGAAATGAGAAGATTAGAGTGACAAGTTGCCATAGGATTGAGTTAAGCAATCCGCCTGGTGGTTCTGAGCAGTGCTGCTGCACTGGTTATTATTTCCTGTACTACAGACAAAGCAGGCATTTGGGGGCTGGTACTCAGCTTACAAGAATGGCAAGGAATCTTTGTCTTCTTCTGTTTATTCCCAGAGGTGCTTTTCTTTTTGGTTTTTAAGATGATGAATTCACTTAGCAAAACTTATGTGGCTACTAGAGCATAAGTTATGCTTCACACTTGAATTCTGCTTGCATAAGTTTAGTTTTTCTGTGCCAAACACTCATTTGAAATATTAAAATAATTTTGAAAAATATATGGCAAATGCAATACTAATGAAGAAAATAAAGGAGGGGTGGAAGTGTAGAAGGGAGGGAAGGGGAATGGGAAAAAACAAGAACTCAGATATATCATGTACAGGTGCAAATTCCCAATGATGGATGTGATCATAACGTATACCTTAAGTGTACCAATAATTAATAAAAAAAAAAGAAACACTAAACCAAACCTTGTAACATCATTTAGGCATATCAAAAACAAAAGAGGTCATGACAATTCAGAACTAAAGTAAAGTTAATTCTAAAAAACATAGGAAAAAATGTATCAGGGTCATACACTGTATACATTTACTCTACTACACAGTATTTTACACATTCTAGTAACAATGAACAGTGACCATGATCTTCAGATTACAGTACACATTTATGCAAAGGAAGGCAAAGCTGGAATCCCAAGAAGATACAAAATCTGGCCATTTAACTACCAGGATATGTGAGGGACAAATACAGCATAGCGAAATATTAGATAGGATTTTAACATTAGGAAGACTACATTTCTTTCATTATTAGAATAATAGCATATTTAAAAGTTTCTATAGTACATTACATTGTGGATTATAGTTTACAGAGAATGCCTTAAAGCTCACTTTTGTTTTTGTCTTTCTGAACATTGCAAATAGCTCATTAAATATAATTTTAGGGTTTATTTTGTTCAATAATATTTCTCCAATCCTTTCATAAATAAACATCTTAGAAAAATGTATATTAATGCAAACTACACAATTTATGGTAATTAATCATTCAAGATTTTATAATGATCAATGCTGTCTAAGCACTGCGGTAATGAATTATTTACAAAACTATGTATTGTTTGTGTTTTAGAATGGTAGTTTCTTTACTATATTTCTATACTACTCAAAATGCTCAGGAAAATACTTTGCACAAAGCAAACTTAGTAGTATTTTAATACTCCCAGAGAAATTCTTATGAGGAAAATATTAAAATCCTGAAAATCAAAAGTAAGGCAAAGAGAGAAGGAACTCAAACTAAATGGCTCCTTCTGACTTTTAGCCCCATCCCAATAAAAAGTTACTTCTTCTTCCTTCTGTTCATTTTGACTTTCAGGTCCTTGTTAAAGAGTAAAAACATGTAATGGTTAGAAAGAAATGAGAGTAAAGTGTACATAGTGGTAATTTTGGAAAGTATCATTTTTATACTTTATTGGGTTAGTGATTTGCTAAACAGAATATAAACCCATTATAATGTAAAATTTAAGGATCTGGGGTTTTATTGCAAAAGCCTGTTTCTTACCATAGAATTGAATTTGCATTTCTGTACCCAGCCTCAGTGGTTTCTATGGAAATGACATGGTCTGCTAAGGAGATAATGAATGTTGTCAAAAACTTGTCCACAGAATATAAAGAAGTTTTCTGTAAATAGATTGGAATAGCTACAAAATGCTTTTGTAAAAAGCATCACTTAACAAATTGCAGTGATTTTGAATGTATAGTTAATCACCAAGCAAAGAATTTCTTTAAAAGAACATAAGTGTTTATCTACCTTCCATAATAAGTTGGAAAAATTGTAATTACTCAGTAGAATGGATTTGTTTAGATTTTATATATATATAATTACATAAATTAAAGAGTCATTTTATGCTGTGTTTGAGTGAAGTACTATAGTATATCGGTGAGAACACTGAGATTTGGATTTTAAATAATTCAAATGTGGCTTTGTTTTAGCTGTTTATTAATTTTGAAACTGTCAATCAATGCATTGGTATCAGTTATTCAATATTAGTGGTTTTACTGGCAATGCAATAGATAATCCAGGAATGACAATAAATCACATTCTTGACAAGCTTCTTGACAATAAGTAATTATGCATATACGCCATCTAATTAGGAATCGTTTTCGCTTTTATTTTATTCTCCAGATAATACTCCATATCTTTTCTCACTTACTTTTCTTAGTATTTATAGAATTGCTATGGAAAAGACAAAAACACACAAGTAATCAAACCCTGCTCTGTTTAAAAAACAGATCTACAATGTCTTATACATACTAAAGAAAAATAAAATTTATCTTATAGATACCAAAACTATATCAGATTCTGAATTTCCTTGATATGGTTTGCTGAATAATTCTCTCAAAAATACAGAGAGGCAATGGCCTGTTACAGATCTCTATTTTCTTTTGCTTAAGAAGTAAAATGTCATTTCATACTGACCACATCAAGACAGTGTTCACAATGCTTTCCCAGGGACCCTGGGACACTGTGCACCAACAGCAATGGTGAGGCCTCACGTCACACGTAGAGTTTACCGACCATTCCCGGAGTGTGACTGTGATCTAGAAATTGATTTGTTAAGATGTAGTGCAGCAGTCTTGTCGCCAAAAGATTGTCGTATGTGTAAGGCATCATTAGTTTTGATTTGCATAATACAGAAAGTGTACATTAAAATACTACAAAGTGATTCTGCTGCCACTGTCGTCTCCTCTTTCATGAATCAGTGCATGCACATTTGTGAGAAGCGGGATTTTTCAGCTATGGAATTGACTGTACTTTACATAAATCATAGAGAGTGCTTCTTCAGACATGGAAGTCTGGGACTGAGTGGCCTGACAGCAGGACAGAGGGAGGGCAGGCTGCAACCAGGGCTGGAAAGAACTATGATCCTGGAGGAAAGATTTCTTATTGCTTGAGCACATGCAGTTTTATTAGACAGAGGAGAGCACTTGATGAGGCACACTGGACCCTGGCTACCTGGTCTCAAACTCCCAGAGCCATACCTGTCAAACACGGTGGGCTTGAGCCTGCTAGTGCATCAGCTATTTGGCTGTTACATCTGTCAGTGAGATGAACCTGGTGCTTCCCTAGCGAGTGTGTGAGGGCAGATGTAGTGTCTGCTGCATGGTACAGGCATTCTAAAATGACTGCCATCTGGTGTTAAGGACAGTTATGCAAAGGTTGTGAGCCAAATGTCTGATTTTAAAGCATATGTGCAGCACTACTAAGTTATGTGACTTTAGGCAAACACATTCAAACATTTTCCATTTCACATCTAACAGCAATCCAACATCTAACAGCAATAATATCAACCACTGCATAGTCGCATGAGAAGAAAATGTGCCAAACTTTTAAGTACACGAAGGAGACACTGTCGGTTACATGGTATACTGTAAGTAAATATTAGCTTTTTTTTAAACAATTGCACTGATAGTTACTAAAATAAGATAAAACCTTGCAATATTGAGGAGATATATGATATAAAAGATAAATGATAGCTGGATGTGGTGGTACATGCCTGTAAACCCAACTAGCTAGGAGGCTGAGGCAGGAGGATTACAATTTGGAGGCCAGCCTGGGCAACTTTTCAAGATCCTGTTCTAGGTTCAATCTCTAGTACCAAAAAAGGCGATTTAATTGATATTACATTTCATAATTTGTAAAGTGAGGAGTGTCATTCATAGATTTCATACTAGCACTATGTGTGAATCTATATTTGAAAGATATGTTCAGAGCTTTCTTAAAACTAAGTTTTCCTGATTATTTTTGTATCTTGGAGAATATATACCTCTATATAACCCTGCTCACTGAAAAATATTATGGTTCAATTATAAAAAGGAAACAAAAAATAGAATTTAGGCATATTAAATACCATGGCTAAAACAAAATTTAGGATATGTTTGTCCTACTTAAAAAAGCAAGGTTTAATTGGACAAGATATTCAACTTTTAAAAGTTTAACAAGACCATCAAAACAGTACATATTTTCTAACATCAAGTTGTAAAGAGAGTTATTTTTGGAGACATAAGATGAGCAAGATTTAGAAAAGAATGCATCATGGCCATTTGATTGTAATATGAAGGGACTCTGTTTACAAAGTATTGATCCATCCCATCGAACTAAAACTTGCACAAAAGTGACAAGATTGTCTTAAAATTGTAGTAACAAGATTTTTCAAAATATTCAGAAATTTAATACACACATCCAGATTTTGAGATTATCTACAGGCACTTTGATTGAATACTACAGTTTAAAATGTCTTCAGTGAGTGTGTATCTTAATATTTCATAGCAAATGCTTTGGAAATGCGAAGTCCAGCTTGCTCAGGAGTGAAAGACAGAGATTGTGTGAGTCATTGAGACATGTGTGGTTCATCACTTTCTCAACCTCCCCTACACACAAAGGGTTCTGAGAAGTCCTGTAGGAAGGAAGCTCATTTAACTTTAAGTCATGTAATTCTTATTTTATTTGTTTACCACTTAATAGATGAAATAATTGTTTTTAAAAACTTTAGGAAATTTTGCCCTAGTATTAAAATACCACTGTAGTGATGAAATTTCTAATTCTTAAGAAAATATAGAACAGTGTGTGAGATTATTAAGATATAAATCTGGATAACAATGAGACTATCCTTTTTTATTTTAAAAACTCATGCATAAATACACTGTGGGAAAATTTTATGGGAAGTTCAGCAATGGTTATATCCAGATTCGCTGAAGTTACTGTGTAGTTCTTTTTGAAAAATTTTCAATATGGACACATATATGTATGGTAATATGAACAGACATGTATGTGTATATACACACACAGTTTTGTAATTGTTGAAAAATTCCTAACTTTTCATGAAATGAATACTGAATCCCAATCAAAAAAGGGAACTTCCCCTTTCATACTTTTGGACAAGTAATGCTGTAGGTTTTGAATAGCACCTATACTTTCCTATATTTTAAAATAGTTAATAAACTTAATGTATTTGATGAATATTGTTTCATTGCTCTTGTATTGGCTTTAAAATAGTATATGTTCCCAGTAGAGTCACAAGGTGGCGGGATGGCATCAAAGATCAGTGACAGTGTCTCTGTCCCTCAGGATGGTTAAGCCAGGAATGTACCTGGGACAAACCACTTTTATCTGTATATCCCAAATATATTACTGCTTCCTTCAAGAAATGAATAATACAGCAGGAGAGATGAATAAGAATTTTGAGCATATATGAATTTGGTTAAGTTAGGGCACAAAAAGACTACTAGTCATAACACAAAATTTTAAGGAAGTTTCAAAGATCTCATAATGGATAGTGCCACCATTTTTCAGTGTTTGTCTCATGTAGATAAATACTGCATCTATTCTATAATTGAGAGGCTTTAAATTTGTAATTGCTACTTTAATGCTGAAGTTATTAAAGCTTATTCTTGCTTTTTTTTCTGGGATTCTTTCTTTTTATAAAACAAATCCAAAATCCACTAAATAATCTTCAATAAATACTTAAACAAAACTGAAGTAGAACTAGAAAATTTTTCTTTGAAAAAGTGATATTTCAAATATTTGTTTGTTACCATTAATAAAAACAATATCGATATACTAATTCAACGTCAAAGACATAACCAAAATGCAGCAAAAAAACATGGAAATGTAAGGGCTGTTTGCTAATGTTCTCCTAAAACATCAGTCATTATCTGAATTTGTGCTTAGGGCTGAGGATCACATGACCCCTGCCCTATCCATTCGTACTTTTGTTCTCTCCGCGCAGTCTCCTTGTTTCTTGCTTTCCTCAAATTCTTTTCTTTGAACTTTTACGGTGGGGCGGGGGGGGCGGATAGGGCAGAGTCTCACTAAATTGCCAGGATTGAATTGAAGTCAGACACTCCTGCCTCAGCCTCCCAAAGGCTGGGACTACAGGCATGTGCCACCATGCCAGGCTTTTTTAACTTCTGTCATCTGAACTTCATCTAAAGTTCACATAGCTCTCGTCCTCCCTGTGTGGGCAACAGCCACACACATTCCTTCACACACAAATACCTGCTCAGACACACATGCATACACACTCATACACACAGCCACATGCACTCCTTTGGGTCTTCTGCCTTTAAAAATATCATTCATCATTTCCTCAACCTTTAATTTCAATGGAAATGCTCACTGATGTGTGCGGAGAAGCTGGCGGATTAGGGAATAGCTTGGAGTACATGTTCATCTTCTTGGTTTATTTCTTAGAATCAATTCTTATCAGCTTTGAAGACAATGATTTATTAAAACACTGATATTCAAGATGATATGGAGCCAAGGAATAGAGGATGAAGCAGCCTATCCTATTGCTCTCTTTGGTTGAGAGATGAAGGCAAAGCTCCACATTGTTATAGACGTGGAATTGTGGCACACATCTACTCTACACAGTTAAGTAATTCATACTCCATAGCAAAAATCTAGCACACTCAAAATTAAAGTGCTTTCAGTTTGTAATAGCTAAAGCTTGGAAGCAGCCCAAGTGCCCATCAACAGGAAACTGGATAAAGAAGATGTGTTTTTTTGTAAAATGGAGTACTACTCAGCCATAAAGAAAGAAAAACTCGAGTCATTTATAGCTAAATGGATGCATATCGAGGCCATACTCTTAAGTGAAATAAATAGGACACACATGCACACACGTGTAAATACCGAATAGTTTCTCTAGTGTGAGAAACTGATAATGTAAACAAGAGTTAAAATGATTAAAATGAATAATTGATAATTTGAAATAGGAAAAAAGGTCCAAAGATGAAGGAGTGAAAGGAGGGGAAGGGGAAAGGAAAAGAGGGAAAGGAAATCTACGAGAAAAGAAAAAAAATGGAAATGAAATCTATGTAAATAGGGAAGGGTGGAGGAGGTGAAGGGTGCACAGGTAATGGGGGAAAAAATAAGAACCAAGATACACCATGTACAGGTACAAACACCCAATGATAAATGTAAACGAATTGTATACCTAAAATGTACCAATAAAATTTTTAAAAAATTAAAGTGCTTTGTTTAATTTAGGTGGGTGAGATGATTTTTCTTCCCTTTGGCCACTATGCTAAGGTCTACTGAAGTCTGTGGTTATTTCCTGGGGTTCTGTGCGCTCTTTATATTCTCTCTCCAAATCTTCTCTATGAGTGACTTGGGTGGACTCAGAGCCCCAACTCTTCCTTCACTCAGGGCTTACATCAGAGAACAAGACTTGCCCTGAACCCTCAGATTTCTACTTAACATCCCCACTTGGAATTCTAATCACCATCCCAATGAAGTATGGCTAAAAGGACTCACAGAAAGCTACTGTCATCCTCATACCTGAACTCCCACCTTCATTCTCCCCCAGGCACACCTTCCTGGCATTAATTAAGGGCATGGCAATCCCATAGCCATTCAGGTTAACAGCACAGATTGTTCAAGTCCTTTATTTTTTCTACACCCTCATGCAAATTGGACAGTGCCCCTGGCATTGCTTAACTCCAAGTCCTTGTTATTGTACTCATTGCTACCACTGAGTTACAATCAGGGTCTACATTTATCCCATTGGAATGGCTGCTACAGGAAATTTTGCCATTGGAAAAGTAAATCAGACAGCTTTCACTCTATGAATAATACTCCCCCCAAATACTCCAATACTTTCTCATAAAGTTAGATTAAACCATATCCCTTGGTGTATGGTGATTTCCACTCTGAGAGCCCGTGCTTACCCACAACCTGCACTGGATCCTGTTGCACTCAGGGGTCACAGTCCACTCACTGTGCACCCTCCTCCTCCTTCCCCACTATGTGACTCCACAGTGGCTCTTCCCACAGTAGCTCCTAGGACTTGACCTTGTCTCCTATATTTATCTTATCTCCAGTGTCTGCCTCCTCATATGAGAATATACAGGAGCAACATGGACCACTGTACATGTTTAATAAATGCTTATTGTCAGACCTTATATTTTTATCAAATTTTGGTTTTGGTACCAGAAATTGAACTCAGGACCTTGTGCTTTTGAGGTAGGCAGAGGAACCACTGAGCTAAATCCCCAGCCCCAGACCTTATATCTTTAAATGGCAAAATTTCTTCAAAAAGTACAATGGATATGAAATGCTATCAACTCACTAAAGTCATATCTTAATAATAGTATTAATTTCTAAGGAATTTCAAACTTTTCTTAATAAAGTTGATGGAGGAAAATAACTGAAATATCAGAGATACCAATTATAAATAATTAGATCATGGGGTTTTAAAATGACAAAACTGGATTAAAAAATGTATAGCTCACTGCTGATTGTCATTTTTAATTGTAGTGTTCTAATTAAAGAAAGATGAATATATATTCTTAGTTACTTTCATTGCATTGGAGCATAATATCCAATACCAACAAATTAAAGGAGGAAAGCTTTCTTTGGTTCACAGTTGTACAAGTTTCAGTCCACAGCTGGCTGGCTCCAAGGCAGGGCGCTATGACGTACAGGAAGAAGAGAGAGAGTGTAAAGGGTGGTATGAGGAAGAGACAAACACTTCCAGGCCATTCTCCCTGGGACCCACCTCTTCTGACCAGATCTCACCTCCCAACAGGAAGTCAGTCATAAACTCATCAGTGGACTAATCCACTGATGATTATCATGGGCCCATGATCCAGTCACCTCTCCAAAGGCCTATTTATGGGTGTATGAGGCTTTGGGGGGATATCTAGATATAAACCATCATCTATATCTATATCATCTATATCTATATCTATATCTATATCTATATCTATAGTCTCAACATTGCCCCAAAACAAGTGTTTTGGGTTTTTCAACTTGTTTGGGGTTTGTCAAAAATAAATGAGAACTTTTCCCTGCCACCAGATTTGAAACTGAAGATGGTCATTAGGCTATATAATTAGGAGAAATGATATCGCATTTAAAAGTTACTGATCAAATTTTAGGCCAGAAATAGATTCGTGGGTCTTCTATTTATGTCCTTTATCATTTGCATATTTGTTTTGTAAAATCAATACTTGTTTCCAAAACTCTCTGTTCTGATGTGAATGTGACTTAAGTTATTGGTCAAAAATATCCAGCTTTATCAAGAGATATATCTTAATCTCTTTTTTAATATAAAAATATTGTTCAAAAACTTTAGTTTAATCTCAAACACAATTATTGGATTCTTTTTCAATCTTGTGCTAAAATTGCATATTCTCGTTGTTCTAGGAGATGCTATATTTAAGAAAGGGAAACACATCTCCATGTGAAAATTATGTTTCATAGACAGATACAATTTCTTTCCCCTCAGATAGTTTGAACCACATCATGAGATAACTATTTTTAATTCTAAAAAATATTGTAAATTTTATGCTATTGTTATGTCTGCCATGAGTCAGCTACACAATGATTTATTCATTATGTGCAATTAAACTTACAATTGCAATAAGAAGGATGTTGAATTGCTTCTTGTCCACACACTGATTATTATTAAACCTTGGACATGTGGTCTGGGTTTGTTTTAAAGACTGATTTATGCATGTCTGAAATAGTCAATGTTTAGACACATTGTTCCTGTAAAAGGAACAATAATATAAGTTCAATAATATTTGGCTTACTATTGAACTTGTCAAATTCCAAAAAAGAAAATAGCAAGTAAAGATTAGAGCTGAGCATTAACAAACCTCAAATTTGTGTTTGTGCTAATTTAAGTGGTAGCAATGCAAGATAATAATCTGTCTCATTATAGCAAACATACACTGTGTATTTTCAGAGACAAATGTAAACTGCAGTGGCTGTAAAACCAGAGTAAGAGAGGTCAATATGTGTTTTCTTCAAGGATCCTACCAAAAGGTACAAGAACTCTGCTGCCTGTAATTGTGTCCATGAGATCCTTTGTAGACTCACACTTTTAATATAAAGGCAATGTTGTTCTAAAATGTTCTATGAAAGTTCTACAACATTCCTTAAGTTATTCAATGAATATACACAGAATCCAGATTTATTTAAATAACTTGTTTTACCTAAAAATTGCTTGATAGGACTGATGTTAAATTTTAAGCATTTCATTAAACTGTTATACATATACATAAAACGTTTTCAATAATTTGAATTGAATGACCAAGTCACTAATAAAAATCCATCAAGAATATATTAAAATATTTGATAGTTGTTTGTTTTATGGTCAATTAGACTAAAACAAAAGGTTGGAAAAAGGAAAAGGAAGGAAGGAAGGAAGAAGGGAGAGAAGAGGGGAGAAAAGGAGGAAAAAAGGAAGGAAGGCAGTTAGGAAGGAAGGAATGAAAGAATGAAGGAAAGAAGGAAGGAAGAGACAGAGGAAGGGTGGTTCCTTACAGTTAACACAATTTTATATCATTTTCCTTTGCTCAATAGCTTCATTGCATTTGAAAATAAAATGTTAACAATCAGAATTTCAGTATTTGCTATCCTGCTAACAGATACAATGTTAGCTGTCTTCCTTTCACCCTCTGTTCAGTTCCAGACACAAATATTTAAAATTTTCATCTGTCCAAAATGCTTCTCCTTTTTTTTAGAAAGAGAATTGAGCAATAAAAAGTAGGCATTATAATTGAAGTTACCCCCCATATATTATCAGATCATAGTGCAATAAAATTGGAGATCAATAACATAAGAAAACGCAAAACATCCACAAATACATGGAAATTGAACAACACCCTCCTGAAGAACCAATGGGTGACAGAGGAAATTAATGAAGAAATTAGACAGTTTCTACAAGTAAATGATAATGCCAGTACAACATACAGGAATCTGTGGGACATAATGAAAGCAGTTCTACGTGGGAAATTCATAGCAGTGAATGCCCATATTAGGAAAACAGAGAGAACTCAGTTAAATAACCTAGTGCAGAACCTCAAGCTCCTAGAAAAGGAAGAGCATAACAAACCCAAAGCTTGTACAAGGTAGGAAATTATAAAGATCTGAGCAGAAATCAATGCAATGGAGACTAAGAGAACAATACAAAAAAAATCAATGAATCAGAGTTGGTATTTATAAAGAATAAATAAAATTGATAAACCTTTAGCCAACCTTATCAAAAAAAGGAAAGAAAAGCCTCAAATCCATGCAATTAAGAACAAAAAAGGTGAAGTCACCACAGATCCACCAGAAATACAGAGGATCTTCAATACCTACTTTGAGAACCTGTATTCTAATAAAATGGAAAACACAGAAGAAATGGGCAGATTCCTAGATACATATGAATTGCCAAAATTAAACGAAGAAGATATAGAAATTCTAAACACTCCAATAACAATGAGTAAAATAGAAAATGTAATAAAACACTTACCAACAAAGAAAAGCCCAGGTCCTGATGGCTTCACTGCTGAATTTTACAAGACGTTTAAAGAAGAACTATCACCATTACTCTTTAAACTCATCAAGGAAATTGAAAGGGAAGCAAGGTGTCCAGATTCATTCCTGGAAGCAAGTGTTACTTTGATCCCAAAACCAAGGAAAGACCCAACCCAAAAAAAGAACTACAGACCAATCTCCCTAATGAACATAGATGCAAAAATCCTCAACAAGATACTGGCAAACAGAATACAGAGGGTCATCAAGAAGATCATACACCCTGACCAAGTCGGATTTATCCCAGGGATGCAAGGATGGATCAACATCCCTAAATCAATAAATGTAATACACTATATTAACAGAGTCAAGGACAAAATCCATATGATCATCTCAATAGATGCAGAAAAAGTATTTGACAAAATCCAACACCCATTCATGATAAAAACGCTACAGAAAATTGGCATAGAAGGTCTTAATCTCAACCTGATTGAGGCTATCTTTGAAAAACCAACAGCCAACATCATACTAAATGGTCAAAAACTGAAAACTTTCATGCTAAAATCTGGAAGAAGACAAGGATGCCCACTATCACCACTCCTGTTCAATATTGTTCTGGAAACATTAACCATAGTAATTAGAAAAGAGAAAGAAATAAAAGGAATAAAGATAGGAAAGGAAAAAGTGAAACTGTCATTATTTGCTGATAATGTGATACTTTACATAGAAGATCCAAAAAACTCAATCAAAAGTCTTCTAGACCTAATTGATAGATTCAGTAGAGTAGCTGGATACAAAGTCAACACTCAAAAAACAATAACCTTCTTATACTCAAATAGTAGACCCATTGAGAGAGAAATTTGGGAAATAATTCCTTTTACAATAGCATCTAAAAAAATGAAATATCTAGCAATCAACCTAACAAAGGAAGCAAAAGACCTCTACACTGAAAACTATGGCATTCTGAAGAAGGAAATCGAAGAGGATATAAAAAAATGGAAAGATATCCCTTGTTCCTGGGTAGGAAGAACCAATATAGTGAAAATGGCCATACTTCCAAAACTGCTATACAGATTTAATGCAATGCCGACTGAAATTCCAACAATATACTTCACAGAAATAGAGAAAACAATCCAAAAATTCATTTGGAAGCAGAAGAAACCTAGAATAGCAAAAGCAATTCTAGGCAACAGAGACATGGCTGGCGGTATCACAATCCCCAACTTGAAACTATACTACAAAGCTACTGTGATAAAAACAGCATGGTACTGGCAAAGAAACAGAACCGAAGATCAGTGGAATAGATTAGAAGATCCAGAAACAACTCCAGACATACTCAGTCACCTCATCTTTGACAAAGGAGCCAACCACCCTCACTGGAGGAAAGATAGGCTATTTAATAAATGGTGTTGGAAAAACTGGATATCAACCTGCCAAAGAGTAAAACTAGACCCATACCTATCACCATGCACTAAACT
The DNA here is from genome assembly GCF_053883595.1 of Heterocephalus glaber. Taxonomy (NCBI): domain Eukaryota; kingdom Metazoa; phylum Chordata; class Mammalia; order Rodentia; family Bathyergidae; genus Heterocephalus; species Heterocephalus glaber. Next base: position 7,929,111 of record NW_028258142.1, on the reverse strand, counting down.
AAGATCAAAGTGGATTAAAGATCTAAATATTAAGACAGAAACACTAAACTTGGTGGAAGATAAGTTAGGTAGAACTCTTGATGACATTGGCATAGGAAAAGACTTTATGAACAAATCTTCAGTAGCACAGGAGCTAGCACAAAGAATCAACAACTTGGATCTCATCTTATTAAAAATCTTCTGCACTGCAAGAGAAACTACCAACAGAGCTAAGAGACAACCTACAATGTGGGAAGAAGTTTTTAGCAGCTGTACCTCAGACAAAGGTCTACTATTGAGAATATATAAAGAATTGAAAAAAATCAGACCCCCCAAATTCAAAGACCCAATTCAAAAATGGGCATCTGAAATGAACAGACATTTCTCAGACAAAGAAGTAAAAACTTCAAATAAATATATGAAAAAATGTTCAATATCACTGGTCATTTGAGAGACGCAGATGAAAATAACACCGAGATTCCACCTCACCCAAGAAAGAATGGGTGCTCTCAAGAATTCAACCAATAACAAATGCTGGCGGGGGTGTGGAGAGAAAGGAACTCTTCTCCATTGTTGGTGGGAATGTAGACTGGTGCAATCACTGTGGAAATCAGTATGGAGATACCTCAAAGAACTAGGACTGCAGGTCCCATTTGACCCAGCTATTCCCCTACTGGGAGTCTTCCCCAAAGAATAAAAAGAATCATACCACAGCGATATATGTGCAACTATGTTTATAGCAGCACAGTTTGTAATAGCTAAAGCTTGGAAACCGCCCAAGTGCCCATCGACTAGAAACTGGATAAAGAAGATGTGGTTTTTTAATAAAATGAAGTACTACTCAGACATAAAGAATGAGAAACTAGAGACATTTATAGCTAAATGGATGCATATTGAGGCCATACTCTTAAGTGAAATAAATAGGACACAGAGGTGTAAATATCGAATAGTTTCTCTAGTGTGAGAAACTGAAAGTGTAAATAAGGATGAATATGATTAAAATGAATAATTTATAATTTGAAATAGGAAAAGCTCCAAGAGTTTGGGGGTGGTGGGCAGGGAAGGGGAAAGGGAAGAAGGGAAAGGAAAAATTATGAGAAAGAAAAAAAATGGAATCAAAGTCTGTGTAAATAGGGAAGGGTGGAGGGGGTGAAGTGTGCATAGGTAATGGGGGAAAAAAGAAGAGCTAAGATACATCATGTTCAGGTACAAACACCCAATGATAAATGTAAATGTATTGCATACCTAAAATGTACCAATAAATATATATTTACAAAGTAGGCATTATACATAACTAAGAGGCCAATATTGAACATATGCTCTTAAACATTTTATCACCCTATTGCATATTTCTTAAATGAAATAATTTGTTCAGATAACTGATTTGTGTTTCTGTCTCTGAAAATGTTTAACATTAATGTTGAATGTTAATGCTTCCCAGCCACCCTGAATTAAGCATCTTTGCTCCACCACGCCCTTCCTCCAAGGTGTTTCTGCCATGGAGCCAGGCAGTTTGATTTTCCCAAAACTGTGAGCCAAATTAAACCTCCTCTTTGTGGTTATGGTTTTGTGCGTATTGGTACTGGGTGTGGGTTAAGCCACTGATAAGATTAGTGACCTCATAGTCCAAGCACCTCTACAGGAGTCTCAATCCAGTCAAGCTGACAATGAAATTTAACCGCATAGCTAGGTCATACACTTGTGTTGTTTGAAACAACTAAATGAAAATTACTTTTTACAGCAGCAATACAAAACTAATACACCTAGCCAATATATAAAATAGCTGGTCGCACAAGTAATCCGAACACTGAAGTTCCTCTGTACTTCTGCAGAGATGGATATGGTCATACCACACTGCAATGGGGGGCCACATGAGGGCAGAGATAGAAATAAATGAGATCACCAATATGGGACAGCTGCAATTTTCACCCACGACACTCTGACAACTCATGTACCACACAGCTGTGATATGTGCCAAGTGTGACACATCTCTAGTTCATTCTACCTTTTAATGTGTGAAAGTGAATTCAAGGACATACTCACGTCATACCAAGTGGGACTTTTGATATTGCATCTAGTGTTCTACGGCCGTTGCAAAAATGAAGGCTTAAATGCAAGATTTTGTCATGAATTAAGACATCCGTTATATGTGTTTTGGATGACAAATGGTGAAGAAATTTTGATTGTAATGAATTCATAGTAATTATATAATCTGAAAGAGTAAGTCTTTGGGTTATAATATAATATCTTCAACTGTTTGTACAATTAAAACAGTATTGATCATTTATGTTCTGAAATTGTAAGTCTTAATTTTATTAACGTAGAAAAGTATATACAGTTTTGTTTTCTTAGAATTAATGCATTCTTTCAGAAAGTCATATTTCTAGATTTTAATTTTTTACCAAAACAATACAAAAGACAAAAATACTGGTAATATCTTAATTTCATTTTCTTCTGCTCATGTGTATTACGTATATAAGATAAAATATATTAAATATGTGTTTCACATAAATGTACAAAAGTATATTCATAATGCATATGTGTTTTCTTTGTTACTTACCTTTATCATTTCTCTCTCTCTCTCTCTTTTGCAGCGTGGACACTCAAGCCTAGGGCCTCTACCAACTGTATAATATCTCTAACCGACATCTTATATTTTAACATAGTTTTCTGCCTGCATTCATCGAGCCCACCACCTTAAGGATATTCCCAGAACCATTTAAACAAACTACTTGTCTTAGTTATTTTTCCTTGTTGATGAGACAAAATATGCAATACCCAAAGTTAAAGGAGGAGTTTTGGTTCACTGTAGAAGTTTCAATGCATAGTTGGCTGGCTGCAAGACAGGGTGGCATGGCAGAAGGACATCACAAGGAGAGAAACAGTTCATGGCAGGCAGAAGGCAGCAAGAAGCAAGCCACAAACACTAGATTCTTTCTGTCCCTTTATATCATATGTACTTTTAGGTGGGTAGCACTCACATCCAGGTTGGAACACCCTGAATCCTACCCAGAACTATCCCAAACCAATCAGTAGGCTAATTTAGTAATCACACACCCTTAATCCCGGCATCACACACTCTAGATCCTGCCACCCCCACCTATGAGTGCATAAGGATTTGAAGGACATCTACACACAATTTATGATACCACTTAAGCATGTTTCATCTTTCCTCACTTCTTTTTAACCTATCACAGGTAAATAATCTTAGTGGCCAATATTTTAGATTGAAAGTGAGGACTTTTCTTTGCTTATCTCTATTTAGAACTTTGATATGTGTACTGAATTGCCCCTTTGGAAACTTGCACTTTTCTACCAGCAGTACACATGCTTTCCTTTTTACCATGGCATCTCCAAGTTGGGTATTTCATTATTTTTTAATCATCTCATAGACAAAAATGGAGTGTTATTACTATTTGAATGTACATCTCTTTGTTTACTACTGTAATACCTACTACTGTAGGTATTTTTAATGTTCAATAAACTATTTTCACTTCATTTATACATTATTCACTTTGTCTCATTTTCTTATAAGATACCTATCTTTTAATTATTGGGTTATAAATCTTTATCATTTATGTCTATTGTTTATTATTCTTCAGCTCATTTTTATTATTTATCTTGACCAATGATTTGTATATTAATACATATCTTAAAAATTACATATTTGAAATACTGATGTTTTCTTTTATGCATCATGGGTTTAATATTTACTTTCAGAAGACCTGCCAAAGTATGACATAATACATTATGCAATTTCCCAGCATAATTTTTATACTGTTAATATTTATACCTATGCCATCTGGTATTTATGTTACTGTATGACATACATAAGTAAATACCTCCTACATTAATAAAATGTTCCTAATCTTCATAATAGGGAGTTACTGAGATCTCTAGAACAAGATGTCCATTTACACTTGACATTAAGTTTGTAACATTGCTATCTCTAGTATGTAATATGATCTTTACTTGGTGAAATACTGAGTGAAATCAATGCATTTTGGCTTTAGTAATTACTCCAAATTTGTATTGTATTTAACATCACCTTTTCTAGTGGTATAACATTATTGTCAAACAAGAATTACTGGTGTGAAATATTAAATAAGAAGATTGAGATTTTTCTTTCTCTAATCCTGGATTGCTTTAAGAACTCTAACTTTGAAAATGTGTTTATTTATTCATAATCAAGAAAGTATGCAAAATATTCTGCATTTTTATGCCTGAAAGTACTTGGAAAAGATAAACTTCAGAAGATTATTATCAGCATAGTTGGTGTGCGTTGACAGAATGTTACTGAACATGGTACATTTACACATTAACATTTAAGTTACAGTCTATATTTTTTTTCTTTAGGATCCAACAAATTCAGTCTATTGAAATAATATGATTGTTTTCTTAGTTACTACAAAATTAGGAGTTTGAACTAAGACAAAACACTGATTTTGTAAACAAGAGGCAGATGAAAGGCTATACTTGTGTTCTAGAAAGAAAAATATAATAAAACTGAACACTGAAATCATAATCATAAAAGATCTAACTAAGATAGGCAAATGCTGGAGGAAAAATCTCTACAAGAAGAGAGTTCAGTTTTGTAGAATACAGTTTTACTGTTTAATTTACCAAAGCAAATAAGGAAGTGTGTGGTGGGGGTCCAGAAGAGATTACCAGATACAAATGAATGTTTTCTGAAGTCACATACTGGAATTAAATTTGAATGAATGAAGCATTTTAGGTAGGCAGCATCTTAGAAGCATCTTAGGTAGGTAGCATCTTAGAAGAAGTGGCTGTCTTAAGTAACTTCATGCATCAATTTCTGAGTGCCTAACATATGCTTAAGAAAAAAAAGTAGGAGTGGAAAAACAGAAATATCACAATAAGAGATGATGTAGCTAAGATGATTAGGCTAAGAAACTAGTAATAGTCACTCAACTTTTAGGGTCAAACTGATGCTGGAGTGGTTATATTTTCTTCTTTTAATACAATTGCCTCTTGGCACATCTCTCTAACTACCACACTTAGGAACAGTAATATGTTAATAATTATATTGTAAAATTTGATATTTAGATCATTAACAACCCCACATCATTGCAGTAGGAACATGTGTTAGTTTTATATACTGAGTCACAAATTAGCACAAATTTACCAGCTTAAAGCAACAGTCATTTATTATCTCACCTATATGTATCCCAGAAGTCTTGGTAGGACTTAAGTGAGTTCTTTCCTTATAACCTCACAAAGCTAAAGTCAAGAATTCAAGCTGGGGATTTAGCTCAGTGGCACTGCTCCTGCCTCTTGAGTGCAAGGTCCTAAGTTCGATCACTGGTACCACACACACACACACACACACACACACACACACACACACACAAAGAATTCAACTCCAGTTGGGCTTTCATCGGAGTCTGGAGGCCATCCTGAATGTCATCCAGGTTGTTGGGATTATAGGACTGTGGCTTCTGCTTTCTGGCTGCCTGACAACTGAAGGACATTCTCAAGTCATAAGAATGACCTGCCAGTCCCTACCACATGGTCCCCCATGTAATAAGGCTGTTTGTTCCTCTATTACCAGCAGGAATATTTTCTATAGTGTAGAATCTCTCTAACTTCTCCTAAGCCTGAATTTCAGAACTTCTTTTAAATCAGACCATTTGATTGGACCAGGTCAACCAGAGCAGCTTTCCTTTTGATTAGGGTCAACTTATTAGAGACCTTAACTACCTTAACTTCCCTTTGTCATATAATATAACATGATGATGAAGCGGGACCCTGTTAGTTTCACAACTTTTTTTGTACTTGAAGATAGGATTATATATAAGGGTTTTTTTTATTGTTTTCTTTCTTTCCAAGCAAGAGGGGAGATATTAAGGTCAAACAAAGTTCCTATTGTAGTCTGGCTGCCTGTGCTTTCCTTCCCTCACTGCTGCAACACACATTCAGAAGGGGAACATTTCATATAAATTCACTCAAAGTCCAAAATTTCTCTTAAAACTCATCAGCATGAAGCTCCAAATCTCATCAGTGAAATAATCTGGCGCAGATGGGGCAGATGGGTGTGTATGGCCCTTGAGGATTACTCCATTCCAGCCAGGGTCTGGTTTCTCTCCCTGTGTAGGCTTATGAAACTACAGAGACAAGCTCCCTGGCACAGCATTCCCAACCTCTAGTGGCAGTGCAGATTTAAGATTCTGGTTTAAGAATACAAAAATGAAAAATGGAAAGGAAACAGGAGTAATGCGGCTATCATGCCTTTGAAACATACCAGGTTACAAGTTGATTTTTCTTGATTATGTTTCAGAGTCTAGGAAAGATCCTTTGTGGCTTTGGTTCTGCTGAGTAATCTTTTCTCATGCAAAGCAAAATATATTTGCAGGTGTGTAATTTTATTCTGATTATTGAATGTCATTAGAATTTGGGTATTCTGACTTTATTTTCATTAGGTTCTCTCTTTGTTCTTTTCAGTCCAGTTGGAAAGTATTTCTCCTGAAATAATTTTCCCAAGAAGCTTGTAGGCCTTCTTTGAGATTAGTGGGGTTTTGCTCCTTTAGAAAAAAAGTCACCTTTACAAATCCCTTTAACATGGTTCTTCTGCCTGGGTTCTGGTAAGATGGTGAAGGTCAGGGCCCTTCATCCTTCTTGAGGCCCTAAGGTTGATGTAGAGAACCTGGGAAGCACAACTTTAACCATTTAAAGGTGTCTTTTTTTGTTATTAAATACTATATCTTGTGATATTTCTGATGTTTTAGCAATGCTTGTACATCAAAAATGCAGTCTTTTCTTTAGGCCATGGGTTCAGTAATCATTTCTGACTTGTAACTTCTCTTCCACCAGAAGAGGCTAGGGGTTTCCCAAATCACCCTGTTCTGATTGCCCTTTTCTTTAATTATTCTTCTTTTGATTTATTTTTCCCATCTCATAGGTAACTTTAAGCAACATGAAGAAGCCAGCTGACACCTTCCACACTGAACTGGGTGATTTCCTTAGGCACACAGCCTTGGGTGCAGGAGCTCTGCTTGACACATGCCTGCAAGGCACTGTTCTGCTGAACTTTCTGCTGTTCCCAAACAAAGATACCTGTCTTCCAGTTTCGAATAACATGTTCTGCACTTATGGAGCCCTCACAGGCCATCACCCAAATCTAAGCTTCTATTCCCTGTCTGTCCAAGGCAATCTAGGCTCTTTCCCCTCAGCCTCCTCAAAATGACTCCAATTTCCTTCAACTACACATCACTGCCTAGTCTCATTGTTATAGCAGTACCTCATTTTCAATTCCCAAATCTGCAGTAGATTTGTATTGCTGTGTAGCAAAGTACCACAAATTTAGATTTTTAAAATCTCACCCACTTATTTTGATATGGTTTCTGTGGGTCAGAGGCCACAGCACTTGATCTTCTGCACCAGGTACAGTTGAGTGTTAGGTGTAGCTGTGCTCTTTAACCTTTTGCTGAGATCCCTCTTTCTGGATTTTTAGGTCATGGTCAGAATTCAGTTCCTCAGAGGCATTTGACTGAGGTCCTCACCATGGTGCTTACTGTTCAGGTTAGTGTTGCTCTGAGTTCCTACAGGCTGCCTCTCTCACAGCCAAGCAGGTCACACGTGGCTGCTTGTAGGGATAGCAGTATCACTGACTGACGTTTCAGCTGAGTTTAGAGAACTGCCTGATTAGGGCAGGCCCACCTAAGATCTTATACCTTTTAGTTAATTTACAGTCAATTGATTGAGGGCCAGATTTACACTTACAGAACAACTTTTGCTATAGACTATAAAATAATAACTAAGTGATATCTGAAGCTTCTATCTATTGCAAGAGGAGGCGATTACAGGAGGCTTCTATCAAGAGATAACAGTCTTTTTGTCATACAAGAAAAAATTTAAATGGAACTCAAATGTTATTGTATCTACATGGCTTTATTATAAGTAAATCTGTAGCTCAAACTTGATAGACTAGTGTCACATGTTAATTTGAAACTACATTATTTCATTTCTGCAAACTATAAACAATTTCCTTATAACCTCAGTATTTTCTTTTTATTTGTATGTCTGTTTTCAACAGAAATATGTCACTCATTAATCAAGTAGTAAGTGATTGATATTTTATTGTGTAAAAGCTGTAAATAAGAGCAGATGAGAAGCTAAATGTAGAACTTCAGAAATCAGAACTAGACCCTACTCATGTTATACACCCATCATCATGAATTGATGTTTCAAACACAGAGCAAGATTGTTTCAGAAAAGGAAACAGGTAATTCTACTGGTACAAGCACTTTTCATTATGGTCCCTATTTTTCCATATTGGACAACTAATCTTAAATATATAGTTTGATAATAGTTGGTCACAAATAAGTACATTCAGAATTAAAATATCACTAAATATAATCATGTTTTAAAAACTGCATAATTCTTTAAGGTAAATTAATTTATAAAAAGTTATGCAGGGCCAGGGATTTAGCTCAGTGGTTTCGCAGCCTGCCTTGAAAGCACAAGGTCCCGTGTTCGATCACTGGTACCAAAAAAAAAAGTTATGCAAATTTATAAAGCTATATTATAGGAATCAAATCAATAAAGTGAAACAGCATTTTTTGATGATTGTAAGAATTTTCCAATGTATGGCGTATTTATCTCAAATTGGATTCTTTTTAAACTATAAGTAGGTTTCTCATGTAGATCTGTCTCAGATTTGTTGCTTTTTGAACTATGAAAGTGAATTAGGTACTTATAAACTAATTGTACTATTAGCTCAGAACATTTCTGAAGTGTTAAATATTATGTCATAGAGTCCTTCCTTAGAACATATAAGCCATAACTCATATGTAAAATATTTTTTCTTCTATTTTGGATTACCAGTACATGATGTCTTCTAAGAGTGGACTAAATACATCAAAAAATGCATTGAGAATGTTTAAAATGATACAACCTAACAAAGTCAAAGATTGCCCCTTTGGTAATAATACAGATTTGTGTCTTGCCCGGTGAAGGATATGGTGTGGGTGTGATTCTTCTGAAGACAAAGTGTTTTGCAGCAGTGAAGACCAGTGTGGCGCAGTGAGTTCAGCAACAATCTCTGATGAGACAGCAAAAAACGGAAGGAAAGAGAGCCCGGCAGGGAACTGCAGTACTCCACCCAGGAGATGGAGGTTCAGAGGCATTATTTCTCAGCCTTGGCTGCAGGTAACCCCTTTTTTATTTCAATGACCTTATGATCTTCCCATTACTTGTATTAATGAATTTTTTGTTGCAACTATCATCATCTAACACACATTTTATAAAATTCTTCTACTGTGTACACGCAAGCTAAAAGTCTGAGGGCATTTGTAAGAAATTTATACTTTCCCTTAGAGATTCATTCTTCCCCTTTTCTGTAGTTTATTCAGATACAGATGTAAAAGTAGGATGACTTGAAATTATATTCACGTTGGTATTCATCAGTCCTCAGATTAGTATGTTTTAGAATAGAAGTTCCACATTACAATTTTCTCCTTAGAATACTTGTAGTCCTTGGAAATTCTCATGATTATAACATGTAAGTATCACGTGTAGCCAGAGTATGTAATAAATAGGAACAAATAATCAAAATTCTGCTTGTAGCCGGGGATTTAGCTCGGTGGTTTCACCACCTGCTGCGCAGGCGCAAGGACCCGAGTTTGATCCCCGGTACCAAAAAAAAAAAAAAAAAAAAAAAAAATTCGCTTGTAAAGTGCTTAAAACACTGCTGACATCCAACCTTAACTGTTCCCTATTTTTCATCTTTTTCATCAGACTTCTCTGTAGAAAATTGAGTGCTCTGTCACAGAAGTGCCCAAAGTGCCCAAGTTATACACAAGAGGCTTCATGAGACTGGGAACCAGACTGCTATTCTTGCCTCAGTCCTATTAAAAAATTGCATATGGGATTGAGAATGAGCAGGGAAACTCAATTAACTTCCCTGGACCTTTTCTTTTTCTGTTTGAGTTCTTAAAATATGAGGGATTGAAATAGATGGTTTTTAAACTCGCCTCTGACCCCTGGAAAAAATACCCTTTTGTCCTAACATAAAAATATTTAACAGACATCACTACACTACTGAGTAATTCTATTCTAGTTCATCTAGGCTGCTATACCAAAATATCATAAACTTAGTAGCTTATAATCAACAGAAATTTTATTTCCTAGGTCAGGAGGCTGGGGATCTAAATCAACTCCCTGGAAAATATGGTGTCTAGTGAGGGCCACTGTCTTTAGAGAAATAATCTTCTTCCAACCTCAGCTGCCAGAAGAGGGAAGGGATCTCCCTAGCTATTTTTTGTAAGGTTACTAATCTCTCTATGAGGGCCCTGACCTCACCAAATATCACCTCACAAAGGCCTTACCCACCACTACATACCATCCCCTTGGAGGTGAGAGTCTCAATGTACAGATTTTGAACAGACAAAAACATATTATTAGTTATGCTATATATTTATTATACATAAAATTATAAACATAGAGGGAGACAATTTGTACACCTATTTTTGTGAGATGAATGCGGTTTGTCCCTGAAAACTGATGATAAAATTTAATCCCCATTGTGACAAAAAGGGTGGAAATCTAACATAAATAGGGTTTTTAGGGATGTAACACTTGGGAAGTGATAAAAGGCATCAGGGTGGATCCCCATGATTGAACCCTGGTGGCTTTATCAGAAGACAGAGTAACCAAAGTAACACACGATCACTTTTCTTGCACGCGATGCCTGCACTGCCTTTGGTGTCTGCCAGCCCAGAGCCCATTGCCACATGAGGCTCCAGGCCTTGCACCTCTAGAACCATGAGCCAAAATAAACTTCCTGCCTTTATAACTTACACAATCTGTCATCATTATCAGCAACAACTACAATCGCCATCTAAAGCAATAAAAACATAATACAGAGTCCCATCTCAGCCACTAATAATGAGGAGAATAATGGAATCTGAGGAACCTGAAACGTTCTAGTCCCCAGCTTCTTCCTTCATGACCCAATAATTCTGAACTCCTATTTCTAAGTGGAAGTCTACCCCTTGTTATCTTGAAGTTTTTTTTAATCTCTTATTTGGAATATCTTGATTATACATGATGATTTCCAACCTTGGTACATATAAAGGTAGAATTTTGCAGTTTTAGCCAGTAGGGGGGACAACATAACAAAAACTAATTGGAAAAATCTTAATCTGTTTAGGATACAATCACAAAATACCATAAACTGGGTAGTTTATAAACAACAGAAACTTATTTCTCACAGTTCTGGAGGATGAGAAGTCCAAGATCAATACACTCACTGGTAGATTCAGTGTCTGGTCTGTGCTTGTTTCCTGGTTCACAGATGGACTCTTCGCACTGTGTCTTCACAGGGTAGAAGGGGAAGCGATGCAATGCTTGAAGACTTTTATTCCGGTACTCATCCCATTTATGAGGGCTGTGCCCCCCCAGGAGTCACTTTCCAACCCCACCTCTAACAACCACACATTGGTGATTAGGTTTTCAACATATGAATTATGGGGGAACATAAATATTCACACCATAGCTGGCAGAATGATGGAGGGGATACAAATAGGTTTTGGTAGGTCCTTAGTGTAAATGTGAGAACCACAGAGAATGTTGTGGTATGTATCATTCAAAGACAGTGATCAATTTTCTACCATGCAAGAACATAAAGGGTTAGGTGCCCCTTCCTCCTCCTATGTAGGAAAGACACCCTGTGTTTTTGAATCATTAATTGATAAACCTATCCACTTGAATGACTTCTAGTTTTAATGCCTGTCACAGGTATTAACATATGAGCTTTTATCTTGAATAGACATATGTGATGTATACACAGTATGATTTGCCATTTCTTATCCTTGCAGATATTTCAAGATTGTAGAAGTTATTAATTCATTCTAGAGTTGAAAGGGAACATAGAAGTTAGCTTTTTTACCTGCTATCAAATATAGATGCTTCCCCTCCACCAATCATGCCAGATGATACTACATTTTCAGGCTGAATCACTATCCATAGTCTGTATCTTTTATAGGGAGCCATTCAGTTTTCCTGGTTCACAGTTCATGTGACCTAGACATTTCCTCATAAATTTCACTCAGAAGTTTTCCTACAATTTTCAAACATTGATCTTACTTTTGAGACATTAATTCCTATCACCTAGGCCAACGTAGTTATCACAATTTCAACAACAGTAACAACAGAAAACTCTAAGGTTAGCTCTCCTCTTTGCCATTTCTCATGATTCTAGATTGTTCTACATTTATGCCAGCCTCTTCAGTTATTCTCCCCATTAAAACCCAGAAAAAAATGAGCCAGGCCTTTTTCCTTTTGATCAATGCATCTTTTCATAAGCCCAAAATCTCACTTGATGACTGTACTTTTCTTAATATACAGATTCATATATATTTTTAGTCAATTACAATGAAAGTAATGGCTCACACTGAGTTTGAGTAAAATAAAAGCTTAGAAATCCTAAGCCAGAGTTTTCCTATATTATCACTTAGTTAATTTGTAAAATACAACAATATATTTTAGAATTATCTCAATTATATTTTATAGTGTTGTTTGGATAAAAATGAAAGATTTTTCATAATATCTTTAAAAATCTTTATTATATCATTTAAAATATTAGATTCTGTAATTTTGTCATTAAAATTAGATAAAATTAGCTATGAATATAGTATTATCCAAAGCCCATAATAATATTGAATAAAATAAATTTGTTTAATGCTTAAATCTAGACAATCAGCATAGCCAAATATTATGGTTTTTCTTTTTGTAGTGAAAATACTTAATATTCACCATGAGAAATTCTCAAGAGCAAAATATATCACTATTAGCTACATTTAACCATTCTACAATATATACGTTCTTTGATACATCACGCTGTCCTTGACAAATGCATATTATTTCATGTGAATTAAAAAATAAATAAAAATTCATATAATTTTAAAAACGTTAACATTTATGTTATATGTAATGCACCACAAATATACATGTATTATATATATATATATATATATATATATTTTTTTTTTTAATTTAGAAAAGCAGAAGTCCAAAACTCCACACCAAAGGCATTTATTGAATTTGGCAGAGGAATCAGCTGTGAGACACAAAAAAATGTTATCCTGTAGCCTGAATTCCTTCATATTCTAGCAAGAAAATGGTGAGTATCCTTTTTCTCCCCCAAATACCTTACTGAAATACAGATACACCCTCTAACATTTTAATCAACTACTGAAATGAAGACATGAATATTGACACATTGTTTAAATCTATGACAAATCTGGGAAAAAAGATTTAACACCCTGAAAGATGGTATCAAGATTTAGTAAGACTGAGTGATATTGACAACTTCTGGTGCCTTGCAATTCGCCACTGATTAATTGGAGGGGAATTTAAAGCCACAATTATTTATTCATTATATAAAACTGCCTAATACATTTAGTATTTGTGATTTTTTAAAACATACTGGCCACTGTGCTGTTGCTAATAATAAAAACCTTAAAACTCCAAAAATATTTTTATCTTTTCTATTTAAACAAAATTAATATGGTTTGGAAATACAGAGTGCCAATTCCTTAAAGCTGAATTTCTCAGGATTCTTTTTCATTTGCATAAATGTATAAAACATAAATATTCAAGGTTTCTGAAGAACAGCAGTCCAAATATATCTATTAATGATTCATCAGTATCTGTTAAGAATATACTTTCCTATAACTGCTGCACTTAGCACCTATCTTTGAGAATCACTTATCATACCAATTTAGATATTTCTTGAAATTTTTTCTACTTACTCTCTTAAAAACAATTCTCTTTCCCTAATTGTGACACTAATTGAACACTATTTGAAATAATTCAGCAAGATAAGCTTATTAAAGTGAATCTACCAAATATTTTTATGGAGGTATTTTCTTTTCAAGATTTAAACTGAAATTTCATCAGAAGCTATTACATCAGTTTCATATGCTCGGTAAGAGCTAAATGAAAGATAAATACAATTTACTATGATATGTACCCTGAAATAAGGAATATGAATGTAATAGTAGCTCTCTCCTGTCACTGGATCAAAATGAACGAGAAAGAATCTCCATGACTTTCACAACTTATTAGGAAACACCCTGCTGTGCTCAAGCCGCATGAAGAAAACACCATTACCAGCTTATGAGACTTGATCATATGACATATTTGAAGGACAGTCAAGTGCTGAGAATCTTACGTTCTTGAAAGGATGTGAAGAGCATCTGAAATCGGCTGTTTCGACTGCCCTCGTCTGCCCACATGCGGATCACCCCAAGACCTGTGCGGAGCATCACATCATTAGCCACAGTGCTACAGAACTTAGCTTTCAAATCTTCCACAGAACTGCTTCCATCATACACAGCCACAAAATTCCTTTTGCATTCATTGGAATTCTGCATCTCATAGTCCAAGAATCGTAAGTATATCTGTAAAATAAAGATAAAATAATTTCCCCTTTCAAAATATGATTATGGAGCAGAAAGTAGCAGAGAGATCTTCCTTTCTCATTTTGAATCTCACAAGACAGTGTTGATTGCAATCAACCTTATTATTTTTCACTCTGGATAGAAGGAAGCTGTATAAATAAAAAATATTGTTTAATGTATTTTGGCAAATGTTATTATCCTCTTTACTTATATACACCATTTTCTTTAGCTGCGTATTTTGGTTTAAATGATTCTTGTATCTTCCCTTAACTTATTTGGAATTAGTTATTAGTTTTACAAGCTTACACACTGTTTACGTTGGTTAGAAAAAAATCTTTCAAATGTCTATAATAAATTCTTTTAAATTCCATGGATTTTATTTTCAAAAATGTATGGAAAAAAATCATTTGTATTAATACCAAAGGAAAATAAAAACTATCAAAAGACAGTCTCTAACTTCAGTTTGCTTAAATTTTTGAACATAACTACACTATTTAATTTTTAAAGAGGGGCACATTAAAAACTTTTAAAAGACAAAGCAAATCTATAATCATTCTTACCAGAATTACAGTCAAGCCATTTCCCTTAAATCCACATAAACACAAGTTAACATTTAATAAGTAAAAAGTACTACGCAGGTTAAATTCTGTGTTATTTTTTTAAATTCCCAATAATTTTATAATTTTTTATGCTGTTGTAGTCAGATGCGGAAGCTCAGACTCAGAAGGAATAAGCTAGAAATTAGACATGAGGCCTTCCTAATGCCCTAGACCACAATCCTTCCACAATGTCAACCTGCTTCCAACACTCTGATTATTGACCAACAGGCATTGTTTGACTCTGTACCAATGTGTATTCAGAATCATAAGCCATCAATTCAATAAGAGATGTCTATAAAGACATTTGTTCATTCATTAAACAATTTAGCAGTATTCACAACTTGGCCTTTTACTCAGTCATGGGCACATGTCATGGCATTATAGACATAATGGTGAACAACAGAATGAAAATCACTGTTGAAAATAGGCATCAACTAAATCCTGATACCAAGATATTATGTCAAGCTGTGGGCATTATATCAAGAAAAGAAAAAAGAATAAAAGCCTAGGCACTGTCAGAGGGAAATCTAGAATGGTTCTGGAATAACTAAAGGGTACCTTTCACACAGGTTATTTCTAAATGTTCAGCTTTATTTTTAACATGCATGCCTACAGGCTATTTCTTCTTAGATTCATATCTCTTTATGTAACATGGATTTAAAATAAAGATATCCATTCAATTATCCATTCATTTTTCAACTCTTTATATGCATTTTTTTCTTATTTCATATACTACAAATCTCATGAGAAAACTTTTTCCAAGATCTGGAATGTCTACCCCAAATTTAAAATTTCACTATTTCCATTATCTTTAGCCTTCACAATGTTCATAGTGAATTAGGTACTAATCTCTGTTCACTTCACCTTCAAAAGAGTTGTTTTCCATGTCCACTCACACTTAATGACATTTCAACCATCTCCTAACTAGCCTTGATGTTTATGAAGTATAGACTCCCCAGTCCACCTCACAAGCCCAGCCCAGAAGTTAAAAAATAAACCCAGCTCAATCAATGTTAGGTTTCTAAGGAACAAATCTAATAATCACACTCTTTTAATCAAAATTGTTAATTGGCATGTAATTTAAAAATGATAGGCAAAGGGCCCGGGATTTAGCTCAGTGGTTTCAGCGCCCTCCTTGAGAACCCAAGGTCCTGAGTTCGATCCCTGGTACCAAACAAACAAACAAAAATCATAGACGGGCATATATACCTTCTTATAGAAAAAAACACACACTTATTTTGAAAAATGTAATCCTTTATGCCCATGACCTTAGACATGACATCCTCTCTGTTCAGTTTTCTGATTTGTCAAGGTCTCAGTCAATTGTTGGATGCCAATAAAGAATTTCCCACTTCTCCCACACCTCAATCCTAGCAGAAGTTTTCTTTTCATTTTTTTATGCTAAATTATGATTCTGAACATATTTTGAGCTGTTATTCAGGTGGTTCATCACTTTTATTAACTTGTTCTTCTGAACAGTTGGGGTAGTGGTCCATAGATTCACATTCTAAGCATTAAACCATGTTTTACATGTAGCAAGCATTCCATAAAAGTTTGGGAATGGATATACTTGTGAACAACTAGTTAGAAAATCTTTCTTTATTAATTCATTTTTTGTATTTGTCAAATATTTATTGGACATCTACATGCCAGACATTATGGTGCTATAGATAATAATAATTACATAGAATAGCCATTTTCTTATTTATAGGAGAATATTATTGGAAGTAATTCTTGATGATAAAGTGCAGGACTAAGGTATGAAGCAAAAGTACATGACAATATGTTGTGGACTTGTAAAAGCTGAAAATGAAATGTGATGTCAAAAGTGAAGTACTCCTGATATAACATTGGGAAGAAAAATAACAGAAATAGGAAAAAAGTGAATGAAGTTGAGCAACAGTGGAAAACAGTAGAATTTTATTATGCTTTGCCTGGTAACAAAGGTTTCATACACAGGCAATCTGCAGCATTCAGTTGTAAGCTATCCTAAAATTTCCAGTTACTTAGATGATGATTTTAAGTTAACTGCCATGGATATAGTCTCCTGAAACATTCACTCCAAGAAAGCCCGCATGGTCCTCCTGCCCAGGTAATTGCTTTATTATATTCAACCAAAGTCTCAAATATTACCCACATAGTCCATCTGTGATCTGCTCTTCCCAACACAATACTAAGTTGCTGAAATTATACTGAGAATTCCAGAAATAACCAATTTAAGAAAGCATGTATCTGAAAAACATTATATCTTCCATATCTTTGGCAGTTACTCTATTTTGTTTTTCAAATACTCAAACAATTTATCTAAAAAGAAGTGGGTTTTCAGATGACCTTATGAGAACTCTGGAACAAAGAAGACAAAATAACTTGCTCAAGAAAAGTAAGCAAATTGATAGAAGAGCCTTAAATAGGATTAAAATTCTCAACTCTGGTCTTATGTTCTTTTCACCACATGACTCTACCCTCCTGACCAAAGCAAACAAACTGAAAATAGTATAAAAATACAAACTAAAATGTTGGTACAGTTTGACAAACTTGTAAAGTGCAACAAAAAGTTAAACATATTCTAAAACATAGTTTTTCAGCTCTCAAAATAATATACAGTTTAAATTGACATTATACAAATTTACTAATAGGAGAAATAAACATGAGGGTAAATGCCACAGTATATTCCACTATTAGAAGTGTAACGCACAAAAAACTCCTCATTCCAATAGTTTTACAATGATTTAAAAACCAAGTAATCTGCCCACAGAAGAAAAAATATGTGATTAATGTTTGATTACTTCAAGAAAGAAAAATAGTTGATCACCTGATGTTTATCTGGTGAAAGTAATTATTTCAAGTTTCTTACACTACATGCAGAAACATAATTTGAAATGCATAACCTATTATTAGGAAAAAAGTTGCTTGGTATATTGACAGTAACTTTTGGCCTTTCTAATGCATTATTTCATTCAGTTCTCTAATCAACAATGGACACTTGTTATAGTCATTTTAAGATGAAGAAAACTAAAACTTAGAAAAATTAAGAAACTTTTTCAAAGTGACGCAGACATATAAGCAATGAATTGGTACTGCAATCAGATGTACCTGATGTTTGGCTACTCATTGTCAAAATATGAAGCCTCACAGAAAACTTTTAAAAAATCCTCAATGACACTCTTCTAGAAAGAAAGCTACAATATTGAAGGAAATGAAACAAATTGTATCAAAATAACTAATCAAACAAAAAAAGCAAAGCCAACCACTTCTATTTCCTAGAGGGCCTAGGAAACATGTAGAGAATCTAGATGTAAAAGAAACTCATAGATTTTTAAATGTGTCCCTTTGAAATAAATGGCTGTCTTAAAGTTATTTAGAAATAGGATTACTTTATATATGAGTATTGTTACAGTTAGGAAGTCAACTTGCACGCTTTGTCATTTGACAGCTCTAAAGGGTCTGAGGTTTTCATGAGGTGATTATCTTGTATGTGAAGTAAAATGGCTGCTATTGGCATACCTTTTATATTTAAAAGATATTCTTATTAAATAAAATACTATTTATAGGGGAAGTGAACAATTATTATCAGTAAAGTTTATGTAATCAATTCTGAAGCATTTCACAATTTTTAACTTCAATTTTTATATCACATAGTAGAAGAAATAAAATATACCAGTAGAGAATTCTACTAGTGGGCCCAGAGCAGGCAGTGTACAACCTGAAATTTCATTACCCAGAAAAACTGATCAAGCTTTCTCTCATTAGCTCTATGTATGTCACATAAAAACTCTCTATGTATTATTATTGGAATAACCATTCATTAGCTTAAAACTTGTGCCACAATAATGCTAAGAGAAAGAATTATTTAAGGTAGTAAATGAGAAAATTTTTCAGTCCTTCTGCGTAACTCTAGCAAAATAGTCAGATTATAATCTCTTCTCAGTGAATCATTTTGATGTATACTTCCTTTTATTCAATCACAAAGAGTTGGAGCTGACAAGATGATTTATTGAGCAGGACATGGTAAACTTCAAAACATAAGCAATTTGTGGTGATTTCTGTTTTCCAAATCACAATAATGTGGAAGGCTGAATCCTTTATTATATGCAAAGTAAATAAATCTGGCTAACAATTTACTAGGTAATATTTTTACAAACAAAATTTAATACCAACTGCTCAATCTAATCCCTCCTCCCATGTTATGTGCAAAAAATAGATATTGAGGCAGTAACTGAAGACCTGCCAGATAGTTTTCTCCATAAGAATTCAATACACCACAGTGTGAGATGCTGCACATGATTTCAATATTTCTGGATTCTTTTATTAATAAAATCACAGACTAAAAAATATATAGCCCATTGTATGGGCTATGTATATTGTATGTATGTATATTGTGTTGCTATTTATATACATGTGTATACATACATGTATGTATATTGTGTTGCTACTTTACTGGTGACTGGACCTTTCAGGTTTATAATCTCAGGTAGGATATCACGTGAAATTTGGGGCTAGTAACATCCTCTTTATTTGGAAAAGAAAACTAGAATATCATGCTGTTTTCTGAAATCTTAAAATACACATACACACAACCATGAATCCTGGTATTATAATATTAAAATGATTTTCAGGTAGGAATAAAAAAATAACAAAACCTTTTAAGTCCATCTGAGCAGCCCTCTAAATTCTAACAGTAAAAAGAAAAATCTTTTGTTTATAAAAAAATTGAACCATAACATTTTCTTTGGTAGACATCTAGACAGTTAAAATTTTCACTTTATCTAATTTTATTCTCTTTTTGGAGATAAGGATAGGCTTAATCTTCAGAACCTTTAGTGCTTATCACTGTAATCAATTATAGTTATTACCCTTAGTCTATTGCTTTAGTTTTCCATTGCTCCATAACAAATTATCTCAAGTTTAGCAGCTTTAAGCAGCACCTATTTATTATCTCACAGGTCTACATTTTAGAAACACAAAACCCAGATTGGCTGCGTTCTTTGCTAGCTGGAAATCCAGTTTCTTGCAGTTGCAAGACTAAGGTCCTGATGGCTGCTTACCAGGGCTCACCTTTCCTACCAGCAGAGGTTGCCTGGTGCTCTGGTTCTCTGATTGCTCCTTTGATCACGGCTAGAGAAAAACTCTGCTTTTAACAGGCTCATCTGATTAGATTAGGCCAACCTTACCATATTCCTTTGGGTTAAATTCAACTGATTGGCAACCTTACTCAAGTCACAAAAACCTTTGTGAGGAAATTTAACAATCAGATGTCTGTTTTCTCAACTTCACAGTTCCAGGATTGGGATCTAGAAATCTCCGGTGTTTAAAATCCTGCCTTCAGAACTTATCACCATCATATAAGTAATTTTAGCACAACTATACCATAAAAGACTACTGAGTTAGTATATTAGTCAAGATTTATGTTTAACTGATTGTAATTTGACTCAAAATATTTTTGAATTAGGTAACAAATTAAAAGTTAGTTTTAAGTATTAAATGATGGGTAAATAATAAAAGCTCCAGTTTTATTCTCCCTAACCATTAATCACTAAATTACCTTCCTTGGTACAATTTTGAAAGTTTTTTAAATTTACCTCCTATCCTTTCTTACCAAACTTGATCATTTTCCAAAATAGTATGGTTTTATGATATCAAACTGGACCAGGAATCAGGAGATATTGATCTTGTTCCAGCTCTTTTGCTAACTAGCCAAATATTTGAGCAAGTCACTTATCATAGATTCATGGAATTTTGGTTTTGAGAGGACTTTCATATTATCTCTGCCAAGATCACTTGATATTTAATTGTTATGTAAAACCCCTGCCAAACTGCTTGGATTCCTCCTCTGGAATCTCATTTGAACTGCATTATTAAAACAAAAACCTTCCCTATATTAAATTGAAAGCTCTATCTTCCTCGTGTCAAAAATTCTAATAAATTACAGTATGTCTTATTCCTCTTTATATGACAGTCTCTCAAATGTCTGAAGATTGCTACAATGTCATTTCTTCTAGATATACATCAGGTTGGCTTTTCATGAGTTTTAATTGAACAGCAGATATGTTGGCTTGGCACTTGGTAGCTACAGACACCTAGGGTCCGGACATCATACAAGTATAGCTCATATCGTTATAGGATTCGTTCTCCTATCATTCCATTCTGGCTGCTCTTTTCTGGATTAAATTCAGAACTAGACATAAAAATAGCCTTCCACCACACTGCTCTAGAATCTGTATGCAAAATATATGCTCATAGAGTTATATTTCTTCATTACATGGTCAATCCACAGAGAATTCTATTTTTTTAGCTCAACTTATTCATCATTAATGAGATGCTCTATAACAGACATTCTATGTTCATTTAGGATCTTGTTATTCAAATTCTAGGAAACCTGTATTAATTACATTTTAATTAAAGCAGACCACCCATTATTTTTCTAAATAAAGGATATATCAGTATATTTTCTATTTATCAGAAGTTAAGAAACAACGTGTAATTTATATAAATTTTAATAGAGCTCAAGCTACTTAGCAGTTCCATTGTACAACATGGTTCAGTCCTGCCAGGTATTATTCAAATGTTCACCAAGAGCTATGTCAAATTTAACTTGTACTGTGATGGTTTGATCTCGTAAACTGCTGGCAACTCCATAAAAATAGAAAGCCCACATGGTCAGTAATACTTATCTCTTGCTTTTCTCCACAGCATTCAAAGCTACTTCCTGTCCTCTAACCTTTAATTCAGCAGAGAAAGCCTGTCACAATAGAGCCATCTTTGTTCAGCTCTGCAGGCAGCTTCCCCTTTGGGTCAGAGAATGCCAAATTCTATAATAGACAGGTACAGTCAGTATCATTGTTCTGGGGTTATACAAAAGACAGCCTATTTACCAGCTGGAAAATAGAGATGTGTATTCACACTCTCATAAAAACCTTCCACTTACCACTGAAGTGACAAGATGCTGGTTATGGTAGTAAGGTGCCATACACATATTCCCTGCTCACAAAATCTTTTTAAGAATCCTTCATTTATATAGGTTAGGAAGAATGGAAAGCACTTGCATGTCATTCCACAAATTATGTAGGGAAGCACACTAATATGAAATCTAGCTCTGTGATAATCCATGTAGATATTTATGGCTTTATGTTTCCAAAAGCTTTTAAGAAAAAAAAATTATTACGTTTCTCCATAATGCAATTAATATTCTCAAAGACTTGCTGTGATGCAAACAGACCTGCAAGTGTCACAGCTGGAAGCTGGATCACAGTCTCTGATCTCTGTAATCAGAAATGCATGTGCCACTCTCCCCTTAGACATGCAAACCCTAGAGGCAAATTTAAGGTAAAGGCAAAGGTGTTTCCTGAAGTGCCAGCTCCCTCAGAGATGACTCTTTCTCCTCAGCCTGAATATCCCTGTATCTGTCTTTCCCATTTCCTTCCCTGTCTACCAGCATAAGGGTCACACCACTGAGATCTCTGCCACAGCTCTGCTTCAGGCTCTGTTCTGCATTAACCTCCTTGTCCTTTCTTCCCAGGGAAGCACTATACTTTTGAAATGCAAATCCAGCCACATCATTTTCCTGCTTTGCTCTTTCATCTATCACTAATGGGTCTAGAATGAAGTCCAAGTTCTTTGGGGAGGCCCACAGAGTCCTTCAGCTTGATGACTCGCCACACCTTCAGAGTCCTGCTTGATAGGGTCACATGCTATTGCTTCCATTCCTGAAAAATGTGCTCTCTTATGATTCCCTGACACGCAGATGCTGTCCCTGTTCCCGGAGAGCCTTCCTCTACTGCCAACCTGATAAAATACTGTTTCTTAAGCAGATTCTGCCGAGGAGCTGGCTACACTTTGGTTCCATTTCTGATGACCCTGCTAAGTGTGCCTGTATTTTTCCTCACTCCATGTATTCTTATCAACACCTCAGCGATTTTATCCTATTGCTTGGACGCTTTTATTACATATTTGTCTAAGTATTAAGCTAAGAACCTGAGGACAGGGGCCAGCATAGTTTTTATTTCTCTATCATAGTACTTGACATTTTACAGAGCCACTAAAGAAATTAAGTAAATGTTTCAACCTCAGTAAAGTCTACTATGAATCTAATAAATCTGCAATGTTTTGTTGCAATTCTATAACTGAGGAATGAGAATAAAAGGAAAAGAAAAAGTAAATAATCAATACTTAACACCTCCAACAGCTACTGCCATAAATTACTCATCCTCAATGTTTCTTAAGTGAAATCCAAAGCTAGTATGAACATGTTTGCTCTAAAGAAGTGTTTCCTAAGTAGTTATCTGAGCCTGCATTTGCCTCATACTGTATTGTGTGATCCATACATTTCAAATTTTGTAGTGTATTACAGCATAAAATCAGGGTAATCAACATGAAGTATAGATTTTCAGTATTATGAAAATAATCAGAAGCGTTAGTAATGCTGACCACAAATTTTCCTATTATAATCCCAAGAAACTTTTCGCCGGCAGTTGCAAAGTGACCGTCTCCTTCAGATGGGTGCACTGTTTCCCAAATCCTCTTCCTGCGGCCCCTCCCCTTGTCTCATCAGAATTCTGTATTCCAGAGATACACGATTCTGTAATTCCTGGCCATTTCTTTCATAGATATGTTTTAGGTTAAAAAAATACTACAGACACTGATGAAAGGGCATAAATGTAATTAAGCTTATAACTTTTGCTCCTGCCTAACATTTCAACCTCTTTTTCCAAAAAAACATAGACCTGGTTTTAGAGTTTCTCAACTAGGTTATAAAATGATTTCTTCACCACGCTCTGCATATTGTAGTACATGGCACACAAAGTTAGACCAGACGGGGGAAGACAAGTTGCATTGCAAAACCAGAATAAAATGAGACCTTAGGATTGCACTCTGAGATGTCTGAGGCATGGCCAGACATTGCTTCAGAGCCATGTGCAATCTAGACTTTCCCAAGTCAACCCTCAGGCTGTTTCATCTTGAGACTCACCTTGGACCGTGGAGGGGCTCGGATGTACCACTTGCAATCCACAGCCTCACTGGCAGAGGCTTTGCCTTCCTTCAAAATTTGTACGGACTCCACAATGCCTTCTGGGCCACCCATCTCAAACTCACATGCTAAAGAACAAAATAGCAAACAATACACAAAAATGGAGCTGGAATAATAAGCCAAAAGTATATTTTACAGCAGGAAACACACATCTCTGAACATTATTAAATATCTATGTTACCAACCTGGTAATGGTTTCAAAACTCCAAGGTCCTTAAAGTCAGGATCTTCAAAAATTGAGAAAAAAGACAATTAGTCCTAGTCTGCCTTTGTTATTTACAATGATGTTGAATAACATATCATCAAATTATCCAGGAATCATCCTAAGAAGCTCATTAAGGGAAAGAAAAATATACAATAAAAAGTGCTTGGAAATGTCAGAACAAAGTGTTACGTGACATAGTATCGCCACTCTTTTCTTCTCTATACAAAAAATAAGTATTAAAATCTTCCAATGCCTTTCCTGCATCTCATCATCAAACACAAATCTCATTCTTTACCTATAACTTCATATTGAGCAATCAATGTTTTTTTACAATGCATCCATAGGTAATTCAAGGTTTGAGTCAATTGGCCTGCATTTATAAGTTTACTGCCTTCGTGCATACATTTGGGTCTGTGTGTTCTATGTATAATTTTTTGTCTGACTCTAATGATTCTATAAATTGTCAAAACCACTTTTTGTCTGTAATATTGGAGGTACACAGTTAAGGAGTAAAATTTGGGGTTCCTCTCCTCTGGTGGATTGAACTGTCCTGTTTTCATGAAATTGTCATTTCGCACATGCTGGCTCTCACAGTTTTCCCCCACTTTCCTACTTTGTTAACTCAGCATTTACCCTTTCCTGCCTTCCTCTCAGTGGCTTCAATCGCAGGCCTCTCTCCTCTAATTACCGAAGCATTTCAGGGAACATGCATTTCACTGTGTGCAGCGGAAGGATCCCACCTGTTTTAAGCCCAAAATGGTGGTTTCATTACAGTATTGTGGAATTGATTTTACTTTGGGTATGCAGCTCCGGAAATAAAAAGGTGACCTGTAAAAGGATGTTTGAGAAAGTATTCTTCATACAGAGACAGGATATACACAGTTTTCTTGACTTTTTCCATGGTCCTGTTATTTTGGACACTTAGAAATCACATATAATGGTAATTATATGTAATATAATATACGGTAATAATGATGTCGAGAGACACTCTTGTGAGAAAATGCTAACTCGGATCATAAGCAGAATGGAAATGTGAAGCACTGTCAATTGTTTGTGATATCATTGAGACACTGTGTTAACCTGTTTTGCACCTGCAATTCTCTGCTCTCTTTTCCTTTTTGAAACAATGTAGGTCATTATGGCCCCACTTTAAATTGGATTTCCTTTCCCACCTATGGGTGGGTAAAGGCATCAATGGCTATGATATATCATTGGATGTACATAGTATGCAATTTAAAAATGATTGTGAAACAAAAGGATATTACTATAGTATTAGCTATAAATTACAAGTCTTACAGAGTTAGAAATATTTTGTGAGACACTGTTCAGAAATGATCTAGGACTGTGGAATGAAAATAGAGCACTCTTTCTAGAGGGAGTTAGCTCCAGGTACTAAGACCATGTCAACTCATATGTATTACAAGTGTGCCTCTTTATGTGTCTGTGTACACAGATGCAATAATTGTGAAAACACAGGCTCAGTGTCTTATTTTCATTATCTTTGTGAAAGAGTGGCTTCTGTTATTGGCTTTTGTTTTGTCAAAGAGTGATGTGCACTAATTTGTCAATACTGAGCATTCTGGATCAGCCATGCTATAATCTACTTATACAACTGTATGTACTGTTTATTGTAGAACACTCTTAAGATAGATTCATAAGTTTTGAATCAAGAAATAAATTCCTATCAATAAATGTTTTGAAACAATTCTTTTACTTTTGAGGAAAAATAAAAGATAAATACCTACAAGGAATGTCCATTGAAAACACAGAAATGAGGACAGATATAAATAAAATTTGGACCAAGATACTTCTTAGTAGGAATTTCTCTCCATATAAATCAATGAGTATTTGATCACTGTTTCAAAAATGCAAGTTTAATAACTAATTGTGTATAAGAAAGAACTTTATGTGGTAACCCTTAAGCGTATTATTAGAATTAAAGAGACCACTCATATTTTCTTTTTTTTCTTCAGTACTGAGGATTGAGCTCAGGGCCTTTGGACTGGGTTATATCTCAAACATATTTTTAATTTTTGATACTGGGTCTTACTAAATCATTAAGTTGCTCATCCAAGGCTGAAACTTATGACCCTCCTGCCTCAGACCCCTGAATGCTGGGATTAAAGGAATGCAAAACCATATCTGGTTTGCTTATTTACACTGAGCTACAAGAAGAGCCCTCTTTTTTTGTTTTGAGATAGGGTCTTGGTAAACCACTAAATTTGTTTGCTCATCTCAAGTATTGAGATTTTTATTATTCACTGTTTCTTTACTATTTAGCCTACTGCTTAATTACATGTATTATTAATATTATCACTTTTTATTAGGATATTTTAGCTGTACATGGCTGTTCCTGTAATATTTTGTGGAAATGTAGTTGGCATTCTCTTGTTTAGTTTGGAAGCTAACAGTTGTCATTTTTATAACTCATGCCAGACAATTTTGCGAGAAATGCCAGTTATGGGAAATGAAAATTTATTTTTGTCTTTGTATTAATAGTGATAGTACGAGGACATAAAAAAAATTAGGGAAAAATGTTTTTACAATTTATTTATATTAACCACCAGTAATACCATAGTAATAGATGGCCATGTGACCTGCAGAAACAAAAATATTTTTGAAACAACTTAAATTGAATTTAAGTGTACAAAGTTTGATTGGTAGTCTGAGGTTATTTGGGGTCAATGACATAAATTACTATACAGATTATAATTAAGTTGGATTTAATAACTAGTACTGTAATCTCTAGATGTCTCCTCACATCTATTCTACACAAAACCACCTGAATAAATTTTTGAAAATACAAGTCAAATTATGGTACCCGCCTGGTTTTCCCTTGCTCTCAGAATGAGATTACAACTCTTTGAGCTCTTGTTCCTGACTGCCAAGCCCTATGGTGCTCAGCTTTGCTTTCTCCTTTGCATTCACATGGGTCCAGTTCTGCCTCAAAGACACTCAAGGCTGCTGCACGTGGAGCATTTTGAACTTGTTCTTTTACATGGCTACAATACTTTTCCTCCAGGTATTTGTGTAACTGGGTTTTTTCCCCATTCATCAGTTGCGAATGGCCTTTAAATCCTCTAAAGCACCACTGTCTCCGTTTTTTTCCCTCTCCCCTTACTGGTTCTTATTACAGTTTGCAATCATGTTATTATTATTTTTTTTTTACCTTTTACTAACCATTTATTCTCACCTTTCCTTAACAAAATCCACTCTATAAGGGACCTATATCTCTTGATCCCTTCTCTATTCAGGATGTATTGCACAGTAGGTGAAAAATAAATGTTACTGAATTAAACATAGTTCTCTGTATATAGAAAAACAGTTAAATTTACTCTGAGTTGATTTTCCTGTATATTTGATTTCCTGTATATTAAGCAAGACCTTTTACTCATACTTTTTCAATCCACAGGATTTCACAGTAAGTATATCACAGGGGACAGTGTATCAGAGGCCAGCCAGCACACAGCTACACTCTGTTGCCCAGCCTTCCTACACTTGCAATTGACCACATCACAGTTCTGGTAGATCAACTGAGGACAAAAGGGTGAAACTGCAGGTCAGGCTCATAAAAACTCCTAGAAAACAATCCATTCTTTCTAGCATGGTTAATTTTTAAAACAACACATGTATGTCAAAAATGAAAGACTTCATCAACTTCACTTCCCAGATGAATATGCAGAGCACAAAGAACCTCTTTCTTGACTCAAATTAGACTTTACAGGAGCAGGTAATCAATTATTTGAAATTGCTGCTATTTTAGATTTTTAAAAATATTATCACCACCCTTGTTTTCCTAACTTTAGAGCTATCCCTTTCATGGAATCTAAAGAGTAAACTATTTTCACTGTAATAGTAAAATACTATTTGTTCTATGGAACTTTTCTTTTCTCAAGAAAGCATGCATCTTTCACCATACACTAAACTAAAATCTAA
The DNA here is from genome assembly GCF_053883595.1 of Heterocephalus glaber. Lineage (NCBI taxonomy): Eukaryota > Metazoa > Chordata > Mammalia > Rodentia > Bathyergidae > Heterocephalus > Heterocephalus glaber. Next base: position 7,900,944 of record NW_028258142.1, on the reverse strand, counting down.
GAGGATTAAAGATCTAAATATTAAAACAGAAACACTAAACTTGCTGGAAAATAAGTTAGGTAGAACTCTTGAAGACATTGGCATAGGAAAAGACTTTATGAACAAATCCTCAGTAGCATGGGAACTAGCACAAAGAGTCAACAACTGGGATCTCATCTTATTAAAAAGCTTCTGCACTGCAAGAGAAACCACCAACAGAGCTAACAGACAACCTACAATGTGGGAAAAAAATTTTACCAAGTGTTCCTCAGACAAAAGTCGACTATCTAGAATATATAAAAAACTAAAAAAAACCTCAGACCCCCCAAATATAAAGACCCAATTCAAAAATGGGCATCTGAAATGAACAGACATTTCTCAGACAAAGAAGTAAAGACAGCAAATAAACATATGCAAAAATGTTCAACATAACTTGTCATTGGAGAGATGCAGATGAAAACAACTCTGAGATTCCACCTCACCCCAGATAGAATGGCTGCTATCATGAAATCAACCAATAACAAATGTTGGCGGGGCTGTGGGGAGAAAGGAACCCTTCTCCATTGTTGGTGGGAGTGCAAACTGTTGCAACCACTGTGGAAATCAGTATGGAGATACCTCAAAGAACTAGGATTAGAAGTCTCATTTGACCCAGCTATTCCTCTGGTGGGTATCTTCCCAAAAGAATTAAAAGCATCATACCACAGTGATACATGCTCACCCATGTTTATAGTGGCACAGTTTGTAATAGCTAAAACTTGGAAACAAAAACAGCCCAATTGCCCATCAACTGGAGACTGGATTAAGAAGATGTGGTTTTTTTATAAAATGGAGTACTACCCAGCCATAAAGAACAAGAAACTAGAGACATTTATAGCTAAGTGGATGCACATTGAGGCCATACTCCTAAGTGAAATAAACAGGACACACGTGTAAATACCAGTTTCTCTGGTGTGAAAAACTAAAAGTGTAAATAAGGGTCAAAATGTATAATTGATATTGTGAAATAGGAAGAAAAGGTCTAAAGGAGTAAGGGAAGTGGGAGGTGTAGGGGAAAGGAAAGAAGGGAAAAGAAAAAATACGAGAAAAGAAAAAAAATGGAAACAAAGTCTTGGTAAATAGGGAAGGGTGGAGGGGGTGAAGGGAGGGGAGGGAAATGAGAAAAACTAAGAACTAAGATACATCATGTAAAGGTACAAGATGCCAATGATGAATGTAACTGTATTGTATACCAAAAATGTACCAATAAACTTAATGAAAAAAAAAAAGAATGCATCCAAAATGTTCCAGGCTTTATGGTACCTGTGAACTTACAAACATTGTTGTAGCTAATGAAGAATTTGCTTGTGTTTTCAAGACTATTCTAAGGTGCAGAGCTTTTGGCTATAAATAATGAGAATTTTCAGAGACTGGTTCAGTTTGCTCTCAGTGATTTTACAGGATACTTACTGCCTGTTTTCAATTCTCTGTAGTATAACCCTTGGACCCCACTATGATCCAAATGCTGTTGTTTTGAAATTTCATAATTTCTCTTGACTTGACATGGAATCACAGAAAATATTAAGTATATTTTGTGCTTTATTTCATGAATGCCTCTATTCTTATATGGATGTATTTATCTATGTAGTTTGAAATCTTTTATAAATGTTTAAATGCCACTTAAAATGTAGAAATTGAAAAACTTTATTATACTTTTCTTTAAATAAAAGAAAATATATTTCTACTGTATTTATTTTGTGGAGAATGATGGACATTTGTCTTAGGAAAAGGAGATTAATTAAGAGTCCTTTATCCCCCGTTAGCTATACTACCAATTTAAAGGGGCAAAAAGTAGATCATACTGTCATTTCAAATAGATTTCTTACGTATGAGACAGAAAAATATATTCCAAATAAAATGAGAAAAATTATAGACAAAAATGAAAATATAACAAAATCTACCTTTCAATTAACTTTATGGATGTTAATAGTTGACTTTATTAGAATTTAGATAGAAAAGAATTTTGTGATAATTTTATTCTGACAGTTTGATCACAAAGTTATATTAAGACAAGGACTGGGGCTGTAGCTCTGTGGCAGAGCACACACTGAGCAGATATGAGGTCTTGGGTTCAATTCTTCAGCAGTGAAAAAAAAATTTAGGACAAATAATTAAAAGTTCTGAAAAATATAACTAGATTTTTAAATGCAGATATCATTACCTCTTTAAAAGACAAGCATCACTTTCAAGTTAAAACTAGCCAGTAAAAGCATCTTACAGGGTATGCTATTGCATTGCTTTGCCTGAGAAGCACACATAGAGCTGAAAGACTAACAGCAATTTTTACCAGCCATTGCTGAATCCCTACTTGGTTCCAGGAAGGAAGCCAGTAAAAGAAACCAGGAAATGACCACATTCCAATCAAACAGTTGTTTGTGGTCTGAAAGTTTTAGCTTAAACAGGAAGTCAGGGTTGATAAATTCCCTGCAATGTTACTTTTATCTAACCAATTGATGTATGTACAGACAACATTAGACTTCCTTATTTTACCTAACTTGGTTCAATGTCAGAATGAACCAATCCTCAAAGATCATCTTATGTAAATGCTTGGCACAAGACAAAGTGGAGACGAAATATTTAAATTTTTGGATCAATTTCAGATTCAATGGATTGTAATAGAACTTCTGGGTTGACATTTGTGTTGATAGTGCCAGAGCAATGAGGGATAAAACTACAGATGCCTCAACAATCAGGACAGCAGGGCCAAACCTTAGTATCTAGTGTTCATTGCATAATTCACTGCAGTGCATTTTCAGGGTAAAAAAAGAAAAAAGTCATTAAAATCTCCTTGATGAAGCACAAAAACTATTTTTAATATCTAGAATCTTTAATGTCTTGATAGTCTATAGGATGAACTCTTATATATGAATAAGGCACTTTTGCTGCAGACTGACTTCCACGATAGTTTTCTTAGGAAAAGCACTTTTGCAACTGTTTTAATTATAAGCTGAATTGCTTGTTTTTTCATGGAGCATTTCTGTTTGAAAGACACACTATAATAATTCAGCTTTGGATATTTGGCAGACATTTTCTTGAAAAGTGAACAAAATTAATCTGTTAACTTTAAGGAAAACAACTGAAAATATTTGTTGCCAATAATAAAATTTAAGCTTCAAGTCAAGAAAATGTTGTTGCCACAGTGCACTTGACAGTTTCCCAAACTTAGAAACTTTTAAATTGAGATTGATATGAGTAGCTATGATTTTTGATATTACATAAAGAAATGTGTCAACATTTGGATCTTCTGCTTAATAATGATGCCCAAACTGCCAAAGGAAGAATGTATGACCTTAAAACAATCCTGCATGGAAAGGTCATTTGAACAGGAAAATGCATTGATGAATTTTAATAAAAAATATTTAAAAATTCATTGATGTAGTTTCACAGTGCTTATTACAACTAACTATTAAAAACCTGCTTCTTGCTGAAATTTGGTGTAGTATGAAAGAACAGGTGTTGTTATTTGAAAATTTACTAACATAATCTCCACTTTATGAACTATGTAGCCCTGTGAGACTGCATGCTCATCACCTACTTCTACCAAAATAACATATAAAAAGATTTAAAGCATTCACAGATGTGAGATTTCAGTCATCTTATTTTAAGCCAGATATTAAATTTACAAAATGAAAAATGTTGCCAGCCAGGTGTGGTGGTGCATGCCTGTAATCCAAGTGCTCAGAAGGCTGAGGCAGGAGGGCTGCTGTGAGTTCAAAGCCAGCCCAGGCTACATAGTGAGTTTCACGACAGCCTGAACTACATAGTGAGACCCTGTCCCCACTCCCCAAAAATGTCACTCTTCTAAAGAGTATTTTAATGTTTATTAAGGCTTTAATAGTATTTGATTCTTTAATTAAGTATGCTATAAATTTTAACACTTACAGTGTTAATTAATTCTTATCACGATTCTGGCTGCAAACTAAATTGGATGAGAACCAAATCAAATTTCCCTATAAGGTCAACACTGAACCTAACCACTGAAGTTGATTGGGTTCTCATCCAATTTGGCTTGTGGCCAGAATCGTGAAAAGAATTAAGTTCGTGAACTGAGGTACTGCTGTAATTGATTTACTGGTATATTTTATATGAATTAATAAATAGCTCTTTAAAATGTTCTCAGTTTAAGTGGATAATATGACAAATATTGATTGCTACAGTTACTTAGAGAAAGCTCTTTGTGGTCTGCAATAATTCTGAGGAGGGAAAATTTGTTTTAAGACCCACAAGCTTCAGAACTTCTGCTCTTACCAAGCCTGCCTTTGTACCATAGGTATCTTCTTTCCATAAAGCTCTAGGTTATAACTTTTTAACAGGTAGAAAGTCTGAATCCAGCCTGGCAATTTAGTGATTTAGCAATATCCTGTCTCAAAATAAAAAATTAAAAAGAGCTGGAATATATCTCAGTGCAAAGGCCATGGTTTCAATCCTCAGTACCAAAACAACAACAAAAAAATAGCATTACAAATGAATCAAATTTTTATGAGGCACACAGCTTCTTAAATATTGTACACAAGTGAAAAGAATACAAGTTTAAAATAAATCTACATAACTAAAACAATGATTGTTTTGCTTTATCAAATTTAATTAATAAATTACTTGAATTTAGCTAGATTCGTGAAAACTGTTACTGTAATAACAAATACATACGAGATATTATTTTAATCACTTTAAAAGTAGTAAATCCTTCATTGTGTGACACTGATATGAGGTATTTCACAATATTATGCCTATTTTACAGCTGAGGAAGCAGGTACAGATTGATTCAGTAACTATATCCATAAATTTGTAAAAAGAAAGTGACTAAGTGTATTCATAAGTGTAACCGGTCATCTTAAAACTTGTAAGTAGAAAGTAACTTGATTACAGATGCACAACACTCAGAGTGCCATCTGGTCTTCTCAACCTGTCTGAACTTTCCTCTGGGCTATTCTAGGCTCTTCCCTGAACTCAAACTGAGATGATATAAAACTATTTTATGTAAAAAAGTGATAACACAATTTTTTGGATATGGGAAAATAAGTTTCAGGATGATGTTGAAGTATGGTTAAAACATACAAAGATACCTCAAAAATAAATTTTAAAAATATAAAGATAGATATTTTCCATTTGTTTTACAAAGGAATAAATTAGAACTGTACAGTGAAACTTAACTATGAGATGGGGTATGTGTTGGAGGCTCCCACTGGGAAGCAAGTATTTATGCATGTGTGGTGGTACGGAGGGTGTACACTCAACTGCCTCTGACATCCTTTCCACCCCAAAGCCCCAGCGATGCTGAGATTAGCTCTTCTGTGCATATGATAACTTTAGGTTCAAAGCAAATTTTTTCAAGTTTACAAATTGCAGCAAATATTCAGACAATTCTCTTATTTTAGACTTGTTGATAGAATGGGTATTGGAAGTGGATGAAAGAGAAAAACAACTCAGGGGAAATATTTACTTCTTTAATTTCAATGAATAGATTCCTTGATTTGGGAATTGACTTAATTCTCTACCTATTATCTCATCTACACACATTCTCATAGGTACATATTTACAATCTGACTCTGGAAAAATTCTTTTTCTAAATCTAATCATTGGTCCTCAGGATTCCTTGATTACTACTATCTAGCAGCAGTTACCATGTTAATTATCTTCTCATCCACTAATAGTGAATATACATTCTGTTATCTACATCCTTTCAGAGGATAAACCTGACAAAGTAATTTCTCAACTAAATATAAAACAAAAACTCTTTAATTACTTCCTACTCTACTCATTCTTACCTGTCCTCATTCAATTCCCAGATGCAATTCCTTAGACAAGAGATCCCCAGTGTCCACATCCATATCTCCTGCTCGGTTTCCAAAGCCCTATAATGTCTGTGGATACATCTTTATTGAAACAGCTCTTGCACTCAAACTAATTGCACAATAAACAGCCAGTTTCTTAGTTCCATTATTTTGTGTTTACCTGCAGCCTCACAGAGTTCTCTTTGCTTCTTACTCAAGATTGAAAACCATGAGGTTTACAGTTTTTTAAATTGGCTGATTAAATTTAAAATATTGTTATAAAAATCAAGAGCAAAAATCTTCATGGCATAGTACTAAAATAGGTTGCATAATCATATTATTTTAATAATTTGATTTTCGTACCTCTCATCTTCAAACAGCATTACTTTAGCATTAAATTCATAACACAATGCTTAAAGCCTCTTTTAATCATTTATTGTTTGCTCTGTACAAGAGATTGGTAATTATAGCTTCTTATTTTGAGTTTTTCTTCCTAATGATTTTATTGGAGTTATGGATTTCTTTTTTTTTTTTTTTTTTTTTTTGGTACTGGGGATTGTGAGGCAGGCGGTGGAACCACTGAGCTAAATCCCTGGCCTATGGAGTTATGGATTTATGAATCATAACGTTTTCCTAGGTTAGCATAAAATGCATTCATACATATATTTAAGAAGTCAAAACTTACTGGATTAACAGGAAAGTTGTTTTTAAGGCATTTAAATATTGACATTTGCATAGCTTCTATAGCTTTTTTGTTCCCTTTATTTGTTTTATTTAGCTGAAATATATAAAGTTTCATCATGGTTCCTGCATTCATATTCTAAGTAGGTTGAGAAAATATAGCTACTTTGATATCATTGGCATCCAGAAGCTGGACTTCATTTGGATTCCCACTAAATAGATTTTACAAAGATTATTCAATATTCCCAGTATTATTCCATAGAGTAAAACATGCCAATTTATTACACATAATAAAGAAAAACCCTAGGAAGAAGAAATCATAAAGAGGCAGAAACAAAATGATAAACACAAAAACAAACAAAATAACAACAGGAAGTAGATTTTCCAAAAACTGGATAATCCTTCTTAATTTTCTCAGAATGCCCTTGTTCACTCAGCCCCTCAGTACAATTTAGATTGAATGGGATTGAAAGCAAGGAGTCCTGCTGAACCAGTTTTTCAGTAGCACTGGTTTACCAGGACATTTAGGGCTGCACCACTGTGATGCCAGTGCTGTGAGTGACTTATATACCTGTGCTGTCCTCTTTCTCCCAACTGCTCCACATTAACCCTTTCTACAATATTCATTCATTCTCACTGACATGCACAAAGAGTGGTGCAGTAAAGAAGGAGAGGGAAGAACTGCCAACCACAGAGGGTTTTAGAGTTGGTGGAAATTGTAGCAAATGCACAAGACTAGGTCTGAGGTTTATACCTGAAGAGCGAGGGCAGAAAGGAGCTTTCCATGAGAAGGGAGTGAGTGTCCAGGAGCAATTAAGTGCACTGCTTCAGAAGGTAGAAAGCAGGTATGGCACAGCAGCAATGGAGAGTGACCTGCCTCTGACACAGCAGACTGGCAAGTCATGGTGACACGTCAGGTTACTGTGAGTGTGACAGTGTGTTATGAGTTGCCAATATCCTTTTCTATCCCATTTATGTCACCATAAACTAAATAAATTATGTCAATGGCAACCAAGAAAGAAAACATTTTATAATAACAAGTTATGTTTTCTAAATTTCATAAATATAAATGTAAGCATGATGGAGATGTTATAGCTAAATGCTTAGTAATGACATAAGAAAGATATATGTCATGCAAATGTAGCTTCAAGCAAATTTGAAGAGCCTCTGTTCATCAAATCCACAAATTCCAGTTACATAAAATAGCTGGATAATATTTATAAATAATCCATAAATACCATGTGATACGCACTGATTTAGCAAAGTTGAAATTAATAGAAGAAATGCTATGCCAGTCAAGCAATAAAAACCTTACATGACCAAATTATGTTGAAAAATATCGACTTAAAAGCTTGGCATGCTCAAGGACCTGAGTTTGATTCCTGGTACCAGGAAAAAAATGGACTTAAAAGCAAAATGAAAATATACAATTAAAAAGTAGGTCAAATGTTTCATTTCTGAAACAATGCTCATAAGAAAGGATTAATAAACTGAGCCTATATATACGTAAGAACACTTATTAATTCAATTCTCCCTTCTAAGGCTTCAGTTTGCCTCTCTTCTAAAAAACTGAATTTGAAAATCTCAACCTGGCTCAGATATAATGTAGAGTATATACAAATGTCAACTAGTTAATGAATGAGATGTAGATTTGCTATAGTATAAAGTGCTATGTAAATGTGAATTATCCCATGTATAAATAATTCAGAATTTCAACTCCTATGTGATAGGTGGATATAAAGAATCTTAGTTAAAATACTTGAATATTTTATTGCTCTATGGTATCATTTCCAAATCAAATTCTATTAATTGTTGCCTCATTGGCTAATATACATTCTATACTTATTTCCATTATACAGCAATTAAATTTGGGTGTTAATCAGAAGTTCCACTTGTTCCTTCAAATGCCTGGGATTGGCTACAGAATTACTACAGAATGTTTGTAACCATTCTGAACTGCCTGTTCACAGGTATCCAAATCCCCAGATATTCATTTTTCCATAAACATGTAGCATCATATGCTATATCACAAAAATTCTTTTATGATAATTTATCCCCCAAATTATACCTATATTGTGGGTAATGGTAAAACTAAGCTAATTTAAGTAGGCATGAAGCAGTTCTAAACAGCATGTGTCTAATGTCACAATTTGCAACTGAAGACTTCTGTAGATACATGTGGCTCTCTGAAAACATAAAAGATTTATTTGCTTTCTTCAGCAACAAATAATTTTTGTCCACTTTAGGTATAGGAGAAGTAAAGAATTACTAAGAAATCTGAATTCCATGCACCTCCACTTCTTATATTTGTTTCCATCCCCTGGCAATTGTTTTTCCAATTAGGATCATGGTTCAGAAGGTGTGAATGGGCATCTGAAACCATGTATATAGCCCACTGGAAAAGAAAACTGATCCAAGTCCAAGTGTGAATGTCCAACTTCATGTTGATAAACTTAGTTTTAGCCCCTCTGCCTCCCAGAAAAGATTATTTCTACAAAAAAATAGCTTCCATATTTGATGTCTGGGGAGAATGACAAACCTTGGAGCTCCAGACAGAACTATAGTGCCAGGGCCAATCAGGCTTCTAAATCTTCCAAAGTACTTCTTAGAAGTTGTCCAATTTATTTCAAAACAGATTTTTGAAATATGCTTTCTATATCCTTTTCAATTCTGTAAAATCTGTGGTGATGTCTCCCAGATCTTAGTATTGTAATTTAAAAAATGTATAATTGATATTGTGTAACAGGAAGAAAAGGTCTAAAAGAGCAGGGGAATTGGGAGGGGTAGGGGAAGGGAAAAAAGGGAAAGGAAAAAATATGAGAAGAGGAAAAAAAATGGAAACAAGGTCTTTGCAAATGGGGAAGGGTGGAGGGGGTGAAGGGTGGAGGGGGTGAAGGGAGGGCAAGGGAAGGGGAAAAAAAAAGAACCAAGATACTCATGTAAAGGTACAAGATCCCAATAATGAATGTAACTGTATTTTATACCTAAAATGGACCGATAAACTTAATGGGGAAAAAAAATGATTGGAAGAATCAAGAATATTTCCCACCTATGTCAAATACAACCATGCACTGAAATAAAAATCTGAGGACTTTTTAGCAGAGCTATATATTGTTTCTTCCCACTGGCATTTAAGAAGGTGTAATTTTGAAAATGACATTGCGCTACAAAAGAGCTTTGAAATGGTTCAGTGACCTCCAGATTGCAGTTTAAAACCCTGATGTTTATTGAAACACTTGCTAAATCTTTGATCCTTTTGCACATTTTTCTGTCATTCAAACACAAAAGCACCACAGGTGATTTCATTAAGAGCTGTGAAAATAATCTAAGGCTTTCCCAGAGTAATGGTCTCAAGCAGAATAAATCAATATCATAACTTGATGTCCTAGTATATTAGAAGGAAAAAACAGGTCTCTCTTGTTTAGTCAGAGAGCAAGATTGATGGGATGCTTTCAGCTTTCTTCCCTTAGATTTTTCATTTTTATCAGTCATCAGTCTTCTCCTGATTACTTGAACTGAAAACATAAACAATAGCCAATGAACTTGACTCTTTTTGCACTTTCTTCTAATCAGAAACACAATGAGAACTTTCAAGGACTCTTTGTGAAACCTCTTCTACCATCCTCGCTTTCAATATCCACAGTGGTCTTCTTAATCTTGACCATTTTGGAAATTAACTTTATTGGTACATTTCAGGTATACATTCATCACTGGCAATTTGTACCTGTACATGATCTTAGTTCTTGAGTTGTTCCCATTCCCCTTCCCTCCCTTCCACCTGTCCATTCCTCCCTATTTATAAAAGCTTTGTTTCCATTTTTTCCTTCTTTTCTCATATTTTTTCTTACCCTTCTTGAATGATAAACTAGAGACATTTATAGCTAAATGGATGCATATCAAGGCCATACTCTTAAGTGAAATAAATAGGACACACATGTGTAAATACCAAATTGTCTCTCTGGTGTGAGAAACTGAAAGTGTAAATGAGGACCAAACTGTGTAATTGGCCTTCATCATTTTAGGGCAATGCAATCCTATATAGTCTCCCTCCCATCACTCCTTCCTCTTCTGCTGCTTGGCAGTTACCTGTCAGACATCCAGTTCTAAGCATCTTATTTTCTGTCCACTCAGAGTAAAGCAAAGTTCATATGAGATTAAAGAACTCACTAAAGTCATAAAATCACTAGGGAGGCAGTATTTGACTTTTTTTTTTCTGGGCAGCCATGCATGCTGTGAGCTGATACTATCAATCTGCCAATGTGGGCAGCGGCTTAAGAATAGAATGTACCTTACCATTGTATGTCTTCAAAATAACATCTCCTATCTTTAGATTCTCAAATATTTCCAGGGCATTGTTTTATAAATGCTCCACACACGTAAAGATAGATTTGAAAATGCCATTGAAATGATTTCATCTCCACTACTTTTTAAAATGTAGACAAAATGAAAATGAAAACATACAAAATAATCAAACATAGACTATAATTTTTCCAGTCCTATTCATTTACTATATAATGAAATTTAAATGCAAATGAAAGTAATAGGCATATAATAATACAGATTTTAATTTGCACATCTAAAAATAAAACAAATTCCGCTATTAATGACAACAAATGTAATAAAGAAGTATTTTATTGGCATTTACTAAAGAAGAGAAATTTGGATTTGATCAAGATGACAGAAATGAATATAAAGCAGATATAATTGTTTTTATATGAAACAAGACCTGGAAATAGAGGAACATTAATTTTTCCCCCTGAAATCAGCAGTATGCAATACACATTCATGCCAAATAGTCCAGAGTCTGAAAAAAAATATTTCTGCTATAATTAAGTCCCACTGTTGATACAGCCTCTGTGGTCCTGGCCAAAAGAAACTATGAATTATGATGTGGACCAGCAGGTAAGGAGCACACACTGAGACAGGCCAGAATAAAGTTCAGGAGCTCATTTAATGCAAGGCTGCTACCAAGGAGATCTGTGCTTGGGGTTTGTACTAAACAGGTTTATCATGCTGAGAAGCCCCACTTGCCCTCAGAGCCAAGAATTCTCATTGCGCAGTGCCCTGTGTCACCACGAATGCTGCGCAATATGGCAGCTGCCCCTTAGTATACTGATTCAAATTAAGCCATTGCCTACTATTTGGTTACTATACCAAGTAAAAGGAACTAGGAGAAAATAATGCAACAAAAGGACTCCAAAAGGGCATATGCAGAGTTATGTATGAAGATATGCATAAAAGTATAATTGAGTTTGAGTAAAAGGAATGGAGAGACCATCTTGTCAAAGGTAATGGTGAAATGATAAAAGACCAAAAATGATAAATAACTTTCTAAATAAGAAGAAGAAGAATATGTCAAGAATATGAACCTGGAAAAATAAAAGCCAGAAATATGGCTGATAACGAAATTCAAGAAATCTTTGGGTTAAAAGCCATGAAAATATATTAACACAGGATTCATAAGGAGATATATTTTGCTAATTTTGGTCCACATTAATCTCCATCCCATAAGAAAAGGGCTTGAATTTCCTATCAAAGGAAACATAAAACTGGACTGGATATATCATGGCATCCAATTAAATACAATGATTTTCTAATTCAAATATTTTGTACAAAAAAACAATGTAAAATATACAAACTCTGAATATATATTGATTAGTATTCAAGTGTGTTGACTTAAATTCCAGTATTCCACTTTATTTACTTTTCTTCAATGCCTTACCACTACACATTCTATTAAAAATATAATTTTTGTTTTGCCACACTTGATGTGTCAAATGTGTATGCATATGTGTGGAAAAGCACATGATAATAACTTCAGCTTTAAAGGACTAAATGGAACTTCCAAAACCATCTGATGTGAAGATGGAAGACAAGGTAAAAAATTAGTTAGCCATATGCTGTTCAAATAATATATTTGGAGGCAAAATCAGAGCTCTTTGAAATGGAAAATCAAAACAAAAATACAAGTAGTTCAAATTTCTAACTGACAGATAGTAGAGAAAATGGAACATTATGATATATGTAGAAAGTCAAGAGTAAGATTCAATCTAAAAAGTGTTGCATGTACTTTCCACAAACAAAACTTTCATAGACTAGTATGCAAAAAGTGTAAAAAGTGATATAAATTACCAAAATCTAGGATACTGTAAATCCTCATGTAGAACCTATTCAATGAGTGTTGATAGTGTAATTCAATACCATTATTTGTATCTCAGATTAGCAGTTGATAAAAAATTAATAACAAGAAGTATGGTAGGAAAATGATACTACTACATAAAGTTGGTAGAATTAACATTGGTAGTTATTCTCTGCAAACCAACTGGAAACAGAGATAAAAACGTATATCACCCTTGTTCCACCAATTCAAATTCTAAGGATCTATGATAAAGTAATAGAACAACAGATACAGATATTGGTTGTGTAGTGTTTTTATAATACTTGATTTTTAGTACCTCACATGCATGTAGCAGAAGACAAAGTCTAGGCTCTCACCAAGAAAGAACTGATGAGAGAACCAGCCTCCAGGAACATGGAATTGGACAATGCATCACCACGTAGGTAAAGTGAAACCAGAGGATGTCTAGTCCATTCTAATTACCTACTCCATGCTTAAAAGAATATGCAAAGCAAGGAGTATGCCTTGCTGTTCAACAGTAAGGGATTAAAAAATTGTATAAATAAGGAACAAAATAAAATATAATAAGGAGTAGGGAGATGATTTTCAACTGGGAAAGCGAACAAGAGATGGAGGGAAGGTGATGGAGAAGAGGGAAAGAGAATAGAAAAAAAGAATCAAAGAAAATAAATGGAAATAGAACATTTGCAAAAGATAAGGGGACTAAGAGTTAAAAGGAAAAGGGAGGAATGGAAAGGGTAGAGGGCAAAAAAGAATTAAGAGGTGCTGTGTATGTGTACCAACTCCCCATGATAAATCTAATCAAAATGTACTGCAAACATGTAGTAATAAAAATTATGAAATAAAAAATTTGTATGAAAAGTTTTAGATTAAACATGTCAATAGATTTGCAGCCACCCCCCCCCAGGACCACAGTAGTTGGTTTATCAAATTACCATTGACCATATATTTAAGTCACAAGGGTTATGAGAAGGTAGAGTGCCAGGCTAGTGTAAGTAACTTTTCACAAAACTATAACTTCATTTTAGGTTCCTAACAGTTCCCAAAAACCATTACCTCAAAAATGTGAGGTGTTGATAATAAAAAGTTAACCACAAGAAAATAAGACCTGGAAAGAAACAATAAAAGCAGAGATAGCAGAAATACATCTTTAAAGACACCAGCCAAGTAGCAGAACTACCATTTAGACTGTAAAATAACTGTGCTTATCATTTTTAAAGAAATTACAAAAAGACTGAAAATCTCTGAAGAAAGAACTATAAAAAAGAATAACATATTTTTGAAAAATAGAAATCATCAGGGCACAGGAATTAGCTCAGTGGTTCCGGCATCTGCCTCACAAGCACAAGGTCCCAAGTTTGATCCCCAGCACTAAAAAATAAATAAATAAATAAAACAAAAGCTAAAGTTTAAAAAAAAATCAAAATCATCAGAATTAAAATTAGCAACTCAATTACAGATATATTGGTAGATTAGAATTCATGCATAGCATGCATACAATTGATGCATCAAAAGAACTTGTCAAGTACATAGCACTTGACAGTGAGAAAAATATAAGAGAAGTTAGGATGGAGTGAGAGATGGTAAATTTTTCTGTTTTCTAGGAACAGAGGAAGACAGCATGCAATATTTAAACTTTTTGAGGGTTTTCAAAAACTGTTGAGTAAGGGAAAATATTTAAAACATACAGAAAAAACAACACAATTTCTCCAAAGAGCAAGTTGATACTGTATTTAGTGAAATCCAGAAGACACTGGAATGATATATTCACTGTGCTGAAAGAAACTGAGTGCCAATCTGGACTTCACTCCTGAGACGAAACCTTTCAAAATGAGAGGGAAGCAAAGATTGTTTCAAGCAATTGAAAACTAAGATTATTTGTCAAAAGTCTATTTCCACTAAGGGAATTTCTGAAGAACGTGGTTCAGACAGAGGCAAGTGACACTAGGAACCCAATTTTAGATGTAAGGAGGAATGAAGAGTACATTTATAAGTAGAGACAAATAGACACTGGCTAAATAAAATTGAAACAATAATACAATAATGACATACAGGTGAGGAGAAGGTAGTTTGAGATACAAAAGTTCTAAGTTTCTTATGTTTTCCAAGGAGAATCTAAAGGTAGATTTTGTGAAGATATTGTGCATGTTTAATTTCTTAATACCATTTCTAGATAAGTAATGAATGATTTAAATCCAAAGATAAATAGAAGACTATAAACATAATAAAAAAGAAAGTAGGAAGTGAAAAAAATAGAAATAAAAAATAAAAAACAAATATGAAGGATGAACTAGCATGATTAATCTAAATGCAGAAATATGAACACAAATGAACTAAATATGCCACTAAAAGACAAGAAAAATGCAAATCTAACACTGTTGCAGATGTTATTCTCCAAAGACAGAGACATCTACAATATCAGGTTATAGAAATGTTGAAAGTGAATTTTATAATAGTCATGAAAATCCAAACTCAAAGCAAGTTGATTTAACAATCATAATAAAAATAAAAAAGGACCTTAAGGGAAAAATATTAGATATAAACTGAATTTTTTCAAAACTGCCAAAGATAAAGTTCACTGAGAAAATACAAGATCTTTTAAATGTACTGTATGTGTATTTAATAACATAGGTACAATGTTTGCATTTTATCAGTGAAGTATTTCTGGAGTCCAAGAAAAATAAAAATCTACAATCCAAGTGATAAATATGGTCATAAGCAATAACTTAAAAAATTACTTAATAAGACAAGTGCAGTGATACTTCGGTTCATGAACTGATTTCATTTCACGATTCTGGCCAGAAGTACCACTATAAAAACACTACATAAGCAACTATTTTGTCAATGCAAAAGCAGAACTTACAGCCAAATTAGGAAGAAATGTTCAGTTTACTTCAGCAGCATCTATCTTGGTGATCTGTTTGATAATTTCTCACATTGATACAACTTGAAGTCCATATGTGAGAAAGAATGAAACTGAATTTCTACTTCACATCATACACTAAAAATAAAAACCCAAAAGATAAGCAAGTGTGGTAGTTAGCAGATAATAAATAAAAAAAATAGTTCACGGGGAACTGAGGTTTTGTTCATAAAACTTTTTCCTACACCAGCGTCTTCAAGAGTTCTACCTAACATCTATTCCAGCAAGTTCAGTGTTTCTATTTTAATATTTAGATCTTTAATCCATTTTGACTTTAGTTAGTGCATGGTGAGAGATATAGGTCTAGTTTTAATCTTTGACAAGTTGAAACCCAATTTTTCCAGCACCATTTATTAAAGAGGCTATCTTTCCTCCAGTGAGGGTGTTTGGCTCCTTTGTCAAAAATGAGGTGACTGAGTGTGACTGGAGTTGTTTCTGCATCTTCTAATCTGTTCCACTGGTCCTCAGGTCTGTTTCTTTGCCAATACCATGCTGTTTTCATCACAGTAGCTTTGTAGTATAGTTTCAAGTTGGGGGTTGTGATACCCTCTGCCATGTCTCTGTTGCCTAGAATTGTTTTTGCTATTCTAGGTCTCTTCTTGTTCCAAATGAATTTTTGGATTGTTTTCTCAAGGTCCTCAAAGTATGCTGTTGGAATTTCAATTGGGATTTCATTGAATCTATATAGCAGTTTTGGAAGTATGGCCATTTTCACTATGTTCATTCTTCCTACTCAGGAGCAAGGGATGTCTTTCCATTTTCTGATATTGTCTTCAATCTCTCTTTTCAGAGTGCTATATTTTTCAGAGAAGAGGTTTTTGATTTCTTTTGTTAGGTTGATTCCTAGGTATTTCAGTTTTTTGGATGCTATTGTGAAAGGAATTATTTGCCCTATTTCTCTCTCAGTGAGTCTGTCATTGGTGTAGAGGAAAGCTATTGATTTTTGTGTGTTGACCTTGTAACCAGCTACTTGACTGAATTTGGTTATTAAGTCTAGAAGACTTTTGGTGGAGTTCTTGGGGTCTTCTATACAGAGTATCATGTCATCTGCAAATAATGACAATTTGACTTCTTCATTTCCTGTCTTTATTCCTTTTATTTCTTTCTCTTATCTAATTTCTGTGACTAATATTTCCAAAACTATATTGAACAGGAGTGATGATAGTGGACATCCTTATCTTGTCCCTCATTTTAGAGTGAAAGACTGGAAATCCCATTTGACCCAGCTATTCCCCTGCTGGTTATCTTCCCCAAAGAATTAAAAGAATCATACCACAGTGATATATGTGCATACATGTTCATACCAGCACAATTTGTAATAGCTAAAACTTGGAAGCAGCCCAATTGCCCATCAACTGGAGATTGGATAAAGAAAATGTGGGTTGTCCATCAACTGGAGACTGGATAAAGAAAATGGGGGCTTTTTAATTAAATGGAGTACTATTCAGCCATAAAAATGGGAAATTAGAGGCATTTATAGCTAAATGGATGCACATTGAGGCCATACTCTTAAGTGAAGCAAAACAGGACACTTATGTGTAAATACTGAATATTTTCTCTCGTGTGAGAAACTGAAAGTGTAAATAAGGACCAAAAGGTGTAATAGATAATGTGAAATAGGAAGAAAAGGGGCAAAGGGGAAGGGGAAATGTGAGGGGTAGGGGAAAGGAAAGAAGGGAATGGAATTAATATGAGAAAATGAAAAATGGGCAGTCTTTGTAAATAGGGAGGGGTGGAGGTGTTGAAGGGAGGGCAGGGAAATGGAGAAAAAATAAGAACCAAGAGAGATTATATAAAGGTGCAAATTTCCAATGATGAATGTCATTATATTGTATACCTGAAATATACCAATAAAATTAATTAAAAAATTCTTACAATTTAGATAAACTACAAATTTTCTTAAACTATAAAATGAAAGATTAAATTGCCCCAAAATTAGGAACTCCTCATCTTTAAATGAAACCATGAAAAGAGTGAAAAGATAAACTACACAATGAAAAAGGAGCTTCTCAGCATATACACCCTTCTCATCACTAATACCCAGAACACAGACTTTCTACCAATCTACATGCAAGGACAGACCATAGAGTAAGCAAGGCTGAAGTCCTAGACAGGTACTCCAACAAGAGGAAATTTAAAGATCCAGAAAATTTAATACACACCCTGTTTGATCCTGTGAATAATAAAAACACCACTCTAACTTGTTAAGCAACCAACACAACCGAAAAAAGAGTGTCAGGCTGACCACTGACAACACCAAGATTTCCTGAAGATGTGGAACAATGAGATTCATACTCAGTGCTGGTAGCAGTGGATGTCCTTACTACTGTATTTAGGAAGAGTTTTGGAACTGGCCTGGAGCCTGGCTAGGCTATGGAGGCCAGACATCCTGCAGAAGACTTTCCCTGGTGGCTGGGAAAATGATTAGGAAATGTTTTTGGCATAACACAGGGAAGTGTGTTCTACAATGGTAGCAAGTCTGGCAGCTACTGCCAAGGTAACATGGAAGGTAGGAAACAGCCTAAACAAACTTGAACATCTCACAGTGATATTTCTAGGCAAAATGTTAAGAGGTCCAGTGCTCTTCATAAGGTGCTGCTAGAAATCCATCTAAGAAGAAGGAGACTTAGATTTTTTTATTTTCATAGTTCTGGGGATTGAACCAGGGGTGCTCTGCCATTAACCTACATCATCAGTCCTTTTTGTATTTTAGTTTGTATCAGGTTCTCAATAAATTGCCCAGGCTGGCCCCAAACTTGCAATCCTCCTGCCTCAGCCTCTGGAGTAACCAGGATTATAGTGGTGTATGCCACTGTGCCTGGCCTAGATTTGTTTTGTATCAAATAGAAGAGAAGAACATGTTTTACCTTTATGTTATATAATTTAAAAAATTCAAGTTGATAAGCTCTCATAAAACTTTAGAGTGGTCTTTTGATACATGGATAGTCCCTTAACATTCATTTAGCTTTTACAGATGATAAGAAGAGGATAAATTATTTATACTTCATATTTTTTAGGAAAGGTCAACAATAAAATTGTGCCTGTTAAAATTTAGAAGCACTTTTCTAAAGTTTCAACTCATTACAAAACATCCCAACTTAGAGCAATTAAATAAGGAGATTCACATGATAGAAATCCCTCAGATTGGAAAGCAAACTCAATCAGAGTATGCCAGTCTGTGTTCTCTTTTGCCATCTTTATGAAGCCACATGGTAGAATTCTGATCCTTTCCCCATCAGCCTGTTCAGACTCTTAGCGTAGAGCTGTTGTTCACCAGCCACCTGACCTCTTTGCCTCAGCTTTGAAGACACCTAGGATGGTAAGATAGTTAATTCTCCACACCACCTTGACTGAGCTGCTGAGGGCACCAGGACCTCTGTCTTGACATTACCTTGGGTGTACCTGGGAGGGTGTTCCTGGACGAGATGAACAGACTGAGAACTGCAGATTGCTCTCTCCAACATAGGTGAACCCCATCCACTCAACGGAAGACTGGAATGCTACACAATGCACATTGACTGAAGAAGAGGGATTGCCTTCTTTCTAACTGCTTCAGCTACACCTGGGGTCTCCTGCATTTCAGGCTTCACACTGAAAACCTGAGTCATATTGTGCCTTGAATGTGCCAATTTTGCTCCCCATTTTGGGGGGGATACCGAGGATTAAACTCTTGACCTTGCACTTGCAAGGCAGGAGGCAGAACTACTGAGCTAAATCCCCAGCTCCCCTAATCTGCCGGTTTTGGACTGAAATGCACAATGGCTCCCTAGGTCATCTGCAGATGCTGGGACCTCAGCCTCTGTCACTGAGGGATGTAATGGTGTAAGCCAGTCCTCGTGATAAGACTCTTATAGGTAGGAAGACAGACAATCTCTTCTCCAGAACTGTGACTGACACAGAGGACATAATGGCCTTCATGATCTACCCCTGCACATCTCTTCTGCTCATCTGTTGCCCAGGAAACCACCCTCTCTTCAGCTTCCTGATCTGGGAGGGGCTTCTCCTAGGTGACACAGTGCATCCTGTTCTTTCCTTAACCCTGTCTTAAGTGATCCTTGACATGCTACCTTCTTTACCATGCATGTTCTCTTCTTTATACAAATAAAAATGTGAAAATTATCTCCAGAAAACCCATGCAATAGTTTAGTAAACCTGTACTATACACCATGCCCAGTGTAGGGAATTTTAGCATTGATGATCTCATTAATACTCAGATAATACCTATTGCATAGGATGCTACCATACCATTTTTTAAAGTTGAAGAAAAGGTGACTTGCAGTGAGAAAATTGATGAAGGTCACACAGCAAACAACTGGCAAAGCTGGAATCTGATTGCAGGTAATCTTATTCTCAAGGCTACTCCCTTAACTACTATGCTGTTAAAGTGTCATTTAGAAATTTAACATAAAGACTTTATAACAGGCATGGTATGAAGCATAAGTGGGACATGTCCCTTACTGACCACCTAGGTTATATGCTGACCTTTCTTCCTCTTAATTTCCTGTTTTCTAAATTATCCGCATAAGCAGTAGAGAAGCTGACACTGTATTCTTTCCTACCAAGGTCTGATGAGTGAAGATCTGATGAGTGAAAGGCTGATGAGTGAAGGTCTGACAACAGTTACCCGAGACTAGACTCAGCCAGGAGGTTCTGTGAGGGGAGGACCAAAGGCCTTGTACTCAACCCTGGCTTTTCCTCAGAGCAGGAAGGGGAATCCGTGTGACCTATGTATACAGAAAAGAAGACAAATTATCTGGAAGCTTGATTGGGCTCTAGTGTTAGAGATGCGGAGTGTGTGTGTTTGTGGGGGGATAGACACCAGAGAGCACTGGCCAAAAGGTGTTCAGGTGAGTCAGGACAGATAGCCTGGCTCCCATTGTCTTGCCAAGCGAAGAAGCTGCAGAATGGCCAATGTATCACCTGGGAGACCAAGCACTGGACACAGTTATGCCTCAGGTCAAACCACAAGGACAGCCAGATAACCAAGCACATGGGAAAGACACTGCCTTCAAGCCCCTTTACAGGATTTGGGGCAATGCAGGGAGAAACAGGAGCCATTTTCATAAAGAGGTTTCAAATGAGCAAGTTAACTTATCTTGGATCTGGTGCTTTAAAAAAAAGACAAAAATGATAATTCACTAAATAAATTGGAGTTTTCTATTGCCAAACAAATCTGTGAGCTCAGATTCAGGAAAATTATTTTATTTATAAAGGAGTGTGACATTTTATGTCTGAGTTTTGTGCATCTTGTTCTTATAAAATATATAATGACTATGTTACACTTATCAAAACAACATGAACTGTCATAGGAATAAACACTGGAGAACTCATTTTTGGTAGGTTCTGTTCTGTAAACTTTCTTGTAAATAGTCAAATTTGAATATATAATCACATTTCTGTAAGAACAGGAACTCAACAGGAGCAGCAGCAACACAGAAAGCTGGAGGACTGTTTATGTGGGTGTGTATCTGTACTGTACTTATATACATTGCACAAAAAAGCAGTTAATATTTACTAAACAAATTGTTGTCAGTGTCTCAAAGGAGTGAGAGTACAGGAGTCTGTGGGATTTTGAATTTGTCTTCATAGTTCTTTTTTTTTGGTACTGGGGATTGAACTCCGGTCCTTCCGCTTGCGAGGCAGGCGGCAGAACCACTGAGCTAAATCCCTCGCCCATAGTTCTTTTTAAACCATGGATTACTTTTATAATAGATGTGCCCACCAAAAGCTTTCTATGTACCTCCTTTCATAACTGGACACATGTAATGTCTTTCTTAGTGTCCTTTCCAACCATTTTTTACTTATTAAGTACTTGTTGAGTGCTTTCCAAGTTCTAGGTGCTAAGGAAACAATATCTGTTAAAATGTTTCTAACCTCATGGCATTAATATTCAGTAATAAGAGGAGATAGCGTATGACAAGAGTATGACAGTATGACAAGAGAGAGCTCAGAAGATGGGATGAAGGTGGAGCAGATCATGAGAGCAGGGGTCGGCAAGGTTGGCCCACCACTAGACCCTACACAACTCATGAGCTAAAATAATTTAGGATTTTTAAACAGATTTTTTGAAAGTCAAAGAAAGAATATTTTGTGACTTGATGAAAACATATGAATTAGGGATTTTAATGTCCATCCGTACATTTTACTGCAACATCTCCATACCCATTTCTACTTTCCTGACACAATGGCGGATCTGAGTAGCAGGCAGAGATGGTGCAGTCCATAGGCAAAAATATGTACTATCTGACCTTTCACAGATGAGAAGTTTGACAATTCCTAATGTACAGCATTTTAGGGAATGGGAGAACCCTGGCCCAAAGCCTGAATGGGTTTCTGGAGGACTAACTTGTTGCATTTTTAAAACATCACACTGGAAGCTATAGGAAAAATATTCTGTTGGAAATAAAGGCTTGACTTTATTGTAGAGTTTTATGTATCCTATCATTCTTCTCTAAACTAATGATGTTTACTCATCCAAAACTGAAGAGATGAGAAGATACAAGTTGAGAATAAGTCATGTGTTTGTTTTAATCCCAGTAAATGTAGCTTCAGAATTCATCACATTTAGTATGCACATATTAAGTAATTGTTAAAGAGCTAAGGCACTCAAATTATTTTCTGGAACTTGGCTGCTGGTAACTTCATTTATAATTGCCTTTCCATGGTATTTTATTATTAATATGTTTCTCCTCTTATAAAAATTTTTGTGAGCCTCAATCTTAAAATGATGCCCTCAAATTGAATTTATAATTATCTGGCTCTGTATATTTGATATACACAAGTTAGAGATCCCTTCTTAACAATAACAAATGTTCTTGGACATACTCATTAACTGCCAAGGTTATTATCACATAAGAATATTTCACAAACATTAATTTTCTTTCTTGAGATGAGGAAAGCAAGTTAAATTACAATAAAAGAGATTGGGATTAAATTGAAAGATTTCTTAATTTTAGAAAAATGGAACAAAAACAGCTGTCAAATATTCATGTGGGAGGATGAAGGAAGAAAGACTCAGCCATGAATTCAAAAGGCAACCTAGGCATGGAAAGAGATAAAAATAACAATAAGAGGAGATAACATAAACTGCCACAATTTTAAGTATGACATTCCAGTAGGAAACCAACAGGAGGCAATCCTGAGGAAGAGAAGGAAGTAAATGTGAAAGAAGAAGGTCAAGGCTGGAGGTTCAGCTGGCATGCTTGCCTGGCATGCATGGGACCCTGGCTTCTGACCATCCCAGCGTGAGGAGCTATGTAAGAGGGGAGCTCAGAGCCTGGCCTGGGTCACTTCTGAGCCCTCTGTTGGCTATTCCCCGTCTCCTGCAGAGTCACTAGTTTCCACTTTTTCAAATTTAACAGTTGCAAGTATTTATTTTTTTCTGGAGTGATGGTTGGGGGGATTTTACTTGTTATTTCCTGAGCAATGGCTTATTTTATTTAAATTTTCAAATACACTGTCAAAAAGTTTTTATAATTTTTCTTGCTACTTTTCCTAATCTAACTGTACTCATATGCTGTAATTCCAATAACATTATATATTTTTACCTTCCTTTCTTGACCAATTTTTACAAAGATTTTTCTGTTGTTTCATTAATTCTCTAGTTTGTTTTATTTCATTGTTTCTAATGTTAATATTTTCCATATTTACACCTTGAAATTTTAATCTATTAATAGTTTTTTAATTTTTAAAAATAATAACTAAATCTTAAATGTTTTGGTTATTTTTGATAGTTATTTCTGATAGGTCTTTTAAGAGCAAGCCAAAATTTTTAAATAGCATAAAATTCTATTTTGTCATTTCTATTGTTGTTTCTTCTTATAAATATCTGGCATTTAAAGGTAAAATTTAAAACTTTCAAACACTCAGGAATTTTAACAGTCTTTTTATTGGTCCTGTATAACAAAATAAAAGATGATTTTAAAAATTAAGTTTTTTATTAAGTGTTGAGATCTTTATGATATATGGTAAAATTCTGCAAGTAGTTTATTCTTGAAAATATACACTATTCAGGCAGAGCTGTAAACACATTGGTCAGGTCAAACATATTAGTTTTCTTTTTCAGGTCATTTACATACTGGCACAACTGTATCTATGTTAAACCCTGACCATATTAATTGATAAATATTCAATGATTGTTGGGCTTTTGAAAATAACATCTCTCTTGTTCTGAATTTGCCTCCCCAGCTTTTTATAGTTCTTAATTTTCTACCTTCCTGTCTGTGTGCATATATTTTTAACTTCAGGCATATTTTAATCAACATCATGTTACTGGAAATTTTCTTAATCTAATCCATTTGCCATGCTTTTTTTCAAATGGTGAATTTAACTTGTTTATTATTCCTACTCTCATACTCTAGATTTTTCTTATTCCATCCTTTTCTTCATATTCTTGTTTTTCTCTATATATTCCCTAAATTTTATTGATAAAGATTGTGTGTTCTCTTTTCATTCTTTGATGGGTTGGGAACTATAGACTGCATCTCTGAAGCAGACTGTCTATTGATTAACAACTCAGCTCAAGTGTGGTGAGACAGAACATTCTCATGCAACAAGTTATATGGAATTGGTTTGTTACCTAGGAATCATCAACAAGGGATAAAAGCCACAAGCCTCCTAGGTTTCAGGAAAGATGGAAAGCTACCCATATGTGGGTGTAGTTTCATCTTATATGACCCATTTGCACAGCAGTCATGGGTCTCCAGAAAACAGTCCCCACTGGGTCTCACTCCAAGAACCACCTAACATTCTGGGCTAAAGTCCTGAAAACTTCCTGTTTCTAAGGAATAGCCCAAAGTCTGGATGGGTCTGACCAGCCCTTCTTTATCTCAAGGTTTTGAATCATCAGTTCATTGCAGTTATTTTGGAGAAATACACGTGGATAAAGAGAAACCTGGGTTAGTCCAAGTCCACCCAGAGAACTGTCCAGAAATATCTAGTGGTTTTGCTCAAAGTTTTAAATTGCCTGTTTAGTATAACCTTTTAATATTTGTAAAGGGTTATGTTGGCAGAATTATATACTCATGTTTTGTGAGATTTTTTATATTTTTAATATATTCAAAGTTAATTGTTTGAAACAACTAAGGGCTTTTTGTAACATAAATGATTGGGAATTTTGAGAAGCAAGGGATGCATATGCATGAACATGCACATGTGTGCACACAGAGACACACAAACACTTCCCCAACAATAGTCCCTTGACATTCACACTTATGAAGGCCTCCTTGGTACCAGTAATTTCAGGATGACCCTCCTGAGCCAAATAACCACATAACCATGACCTAAGAATCTTGCTGTCATGGTGAAGCCTTGGGTGGAGGAACATGCACAAGGTGGGGGGAAATATCTGAAATACAGGGCAAAGAGTCAGGTCCAGGGAGAATGAGCCATCTTTCCCCAAATTTCCTCATATAACAGCAATAGCCTAAATTAGGAAAAAAAATCTCTGGAAAAGGAGAATCAACATCACAATGTATGAACATATGAGAACCAACAGAAACACATACAATAGATCCTAAAGTTTGAATTGAACAGATATATAATTTTTTCTGTAGGTATATATGCAATGTTTTGAAAAGAGACATTTACAAAAGTAACTATACAATAGGAAACTATAAAAAGTTGGGCAATAGAATTGAAAAATATTCATAAAAATATAATTAATTTTTGCAATATTCAATAAATAACAATTATAAAATATTAAGAACCGATTAAAAATATGGTCAGTGAGCTATGAGATATAGTGTGCTCTGCACACAAAACTAAATGCATAGAAGTATATCCACACCCAGATACAAGGCAATAGAATGTATAAAAACAGAAGATAAAGGTAAAATCTTGAAGGGACAGAAGAAAGACCATGTCAATTAAAGGAAATGACAGAATGATTTCAGACATTTCAATATCAAAAACACAAGCCAACAGTCAAATGGTATCAACTAAAGCTGGAAAAATGTGTGTCAACCTAAAATTATCAGTTAGCAAAATGCTCTTTCAAGGGAAGAGAAATAAAGACATTTAAAGATTAATAAACATTGAAGGATTTATCTCCAAAAGACCTGTTCAAAAGGAAATGTTAAGAATGTAGTTCAAGAAGAGGTAAAATGATCTGAAAACAGTTGCAAATTCTAGAAAGGCCAATGACTAAATGAAACTGAAACAAAGAACGCTCCATAACTCTCTGAACACAAGACTACTTAAATTAGAAATTAACTGCAAAATAAATGAGTCTCGCTTAGAAGTTGAAAAACAGAATCATGATAAAGAATAAATCAAAGAACAATTCTAAAGACTTATAACTGAATGGTAAGAACATTAGATTAAAATCTAAAAACTGGGGAGCTATATTGTATTTTATTCATGACATATGAAATACAAAACTTAAAATAATAAGAATTGTAACTATCTTTAAGAGATCTATAGACTAGTCAAAATCCTAACAGGGTTTTTAAAATGGAATATGACAATTTTATTCACAACATTTTTGTGAAACAGTCACAAGATGAAAATATCCAAGACATTTCATTTAGATATTAAACCTTATGATAATACTCTTTACCATTATTATTACTATTGCTGTAGTTCCACTATTGCAGCACTTTCACCAAAACAACTTAACACCAGTTGAAAGAACACAAAGGAAATGAATTCAGTTCTTTGACGATATTTTAGAGAAACTATCTTAACTTTGATTGTGAAATTGAAATGTATATTTTCATATTCAAGTTGTACTTAAAACTTTTGAACGTAGTTCTATGCTTTCTAAAGCTGTATGTTCACCTTAGGGAATTAAAGTGAATTAGTTATACCATTTCCCAAAAGTAGTCTGAACAAACATGTTCTAATACAAACAGACTTGGAGTCCAAAGGAACTAAACAATATCTATGATACAGCTCTCAGATAGAAGAAGCTACAGTGTTCATGAGTGTCTTGGCCAAGACTCATAGATAGCGTTGGTCTTACTATTTTATCCTATCTGCATAGCTCTAAAAGCACCACACATAGACAAGAATTTTTGTTGTCTTATTGTAGATTGAGATGAAAATGCATTGCCCAAAGATTGGATCAAGGCCCATTATGAGACTTCTGAATATATCTGTATTAACAGAGGAAAATTAATAAACTTCACCAAAGAACAGCAAGTCTGGGGTATACAAATAAAGGTTCAAGAAAAGGCAAATTGGGAGGGGTTACAGTATGGGTGTCTCAGATTTCTTCAATTTAATTTTCAGATCTACACAAATCTGTGGCTAAAATTTTTTTAAAAATGTTCACGACCTCTACCTTTCAGTATTGTAAATTGTCCATAGACTTGTCCGTAGAAATGGCATCACAGGTGAGAAGGTAATCTGCAAATGAGATAGAAACCCCAGGGCCACGCTGGTGTAGAATTGCAGGAGTGGGATCCGTGCTTCTGAAATTGCCACGGTTCAGCACCACGGACAGAGTCCAAGTCCAGAAACACTGCTAGGTCAGTGTGAATTCCCACACCAATAGTGCCACGTACGTTTGCTTTCAAAACGACATTGCAGCATCCTATTTGTTGGACGCTCAAAGGGCTAGGGCACCTAACCAGCAGCCCGGAAAAAAAAGTAACAAGTGACAAAAATAACAAAGAGCATAAGGATAAGGATGGAAGGTTGGCTTATAATTCCTCAATGAGCAGGTGTGTGACAGATGGGCAGATATTTGCAATAGTAACTTTTGGATTGGAGAAAGTATTAGATGAGGAGTCGGTGGACTTCACAGGTAGGGTTAAAGCATAAGAAAACATGTTTTAAGACCACTAATACCTACTCTTTTGGAAGGGAGTAGTAAAAAGCAAACTGAAAGTTTCCCTTCTGGCTATATATTGCCCCTGAAATTGACCTCCTACTCTTGTTTAGTCCTCCATCAATATTCTTTGACAAGCAAGGCTCTTAAAAGATTATCCCACTATTTATAGGCTCCAACTGCTCAGTTTTTATTCACTTCTTTGTTCTCTCCAGTTTGAATTCTAATTTTACCACAGCAGGAAAACTGAACTCAACATGATTATCAATTACTTCTAATTGCAAAGTTTAGTTAATTAGGCCATTCCAATTTGTACACCACTAATTTGAATTATGTCTGACTCTTCCTGTGGTGTCCAGAAACCACACCCCAACACTTCACGCTCTTTGGGCTGCTGGCCACAGATTTCAGGGTTTATTTTAGGTTCGTCAAACAGCAGACTGTCTCTTCCCTTGCCAGCACACCTACACAAATGTTCTGTCTTTATATTTCCTGATTTTTCTTTGCTATGCTATGTCATCCACACCCATGAATTCTATCACCACCTCCATGACAATGACTAATACATTTTATTCTATAGACCAGATCTCTCTTACAATCTAAACTTTTGTTCAACAAGTGGAGCTGCAACAATGAATTAAAATGATTTATTCCATCATAGAATTACACTGTGGTCTCTCAGATAATAAAAGATACTGGTTTACTTTGCTTTTATATTTCAAAGGCACCTCAAATATAAATGTACCTACATAACACACTGTCTCTCCTCCTAACAGCAATCAGAATATGCTATCAAATTCAACATTTACATAAGTCTTGAAGATGTATCCCCTAGATCATATTCACTGTGAACATTGATACCGTGTTACTTTACCTGAACACCTTTTATAGCTTCCCATCTCATCAATAAGTCTACCCTGTCCAATTTACCTTCTCTTTTATGATGCAGGTGTGTCTCAAATGTGATATAATTTTACGGTTGAAATCATTCACTGATTCCCATTATTTCAAGACTAAACTCATTATGTAGTATGCTGATACTCATTTTTGAAATCATATCTGCATGCATACTCTTTATTTCAACCAACCTAAATCACTAACCATTTCCCTGGTGAGAAAGCAGTAGCAGTATTTGTCTTGGAGAATTGTGATCCTGCAGCCTGGAAGGCCCTTTCTTACCAACATCCTATTGAGGACTTCTAAGTGCTCTAAGATCATTTTCATGTTTTAGGAAAATAAAGGCTCATTAATTTCTTATATTGTTAGCCCTACTTTATTACATCATATATCACACTATGCTCCATTCATCCCCAAGTAGGGTATGCACTGGTCTGAATTTTATTTATTTGTTGCCTCCACTACAAAGCATATAGTAAATGAACACCCTGATAGATGAACTACATGTTCTTTTAAATCTCTACTGGCTCTTCATTTTTATCATTAAATTTTGATGCAATAAAAAATGTCCTATAATTCTTAGAAAGTAAAAAAATGCAGTCTTTAAATTGTATAAACTATTCTTTCACAGCACCCTAAAAATTTGAAATATTTTGGGAAAAATATACCTTTTGCAAAAGTTAGTAAGTCTCAGGTCTGAAATGAAAATAATTTGCATCATACCCAGGGTGATTAAACTTCTTTTGATGAAATATAAACAAGTCAAGTTTTATGTACTTATATTTATCATTCAGAAAGAGCCACTTCTGAATTATGTAGTAAAGGAATTAAGAAATAGCTAACCAGTTTTCTTAGAATTTTATTAACTCATATACTGCAATAAACAAATTTTACAGCTCTATTTCTTGAGCTCCCCAGTGATATCTGGCAGGTAAATGTTCATAAATCCCATTACACAACATCTTCTGGCCTCTTAGGGTCATCCAAGGGATTGTTGTGTGATTAGACTAACCTAATCTATTCTGCTTTGCTGCTCTTGTTCATATAGGTTGTTAATAATAGACAGACTGAAGTATGAGTTATTAGAATGTTATGATTATATTATAAAGTATAAGGTTTATATGCATATTTTCATGAATTCAGTGTGATAAAAAGCTGTTCTTAATATTGTTATTGTTTGCTAGAAGATGATACTGTTGTATTCTTTTTATGAGTGATTTATAATTCTGGTAGGTTGAAACTTGAATAAAATGAACAAGGGCTAGAAATGCTCTTAAATTCAGTCAAGTGTCATTGACAGTAATAAATTCTGAGAAGTGCATCAGGTGGTTTGGTCTTTGTGTGAACATCATAGTGTACCTTCACAAAGTGAGAAGTCTATGATTCAGTAAGTGGCATAATCTTAGGGGTCACCATCCTATCGGCAGCCTATCTTTGGCTGAAGTGTCATTCTTTAGGCTGAACATTATTTAATAGAAATAATTGTCATTAATTTACAAAGTTTTTAAAAGAATTTGTTATTTTACTTTTACTCATCATCGACCTATAATCATCAAATATATTTTGATTCCAAAAGACTAATGACAAGCACTGTGTAAAATACAGTTGGAAGATCAAGAAAGTAAAACCTAACTGGGAATATTTAGCACAACAGTATGAATGTGAGTAAAACATAAAGCAATATATAATAACTATTGGTGAATCTAAGGAAACAGAGGAGTGTGACATAGAGATTAAAAAGAAGAATAAGAAAAGGAGGAAGAGGAGGAGGAGAAGAGGAGAAGGGAGAGAAAGAAGCAGCTGCAGTAGCAGAAGAAAGAGCTCATGGTGGTACAAAGACTGGGTAAGAAATATTCTGAGAAAGAAGGGTAAAATGTAGTGGAAACAGTACTTTTGCCAATTTGTGGTAAAAGATATGTGGCAAAAGAGATCAAATTGTGGCAAAAGAGGAAAAAATTGTGTCAAAGACTGATAAAGGCTTTTTGTCCGAAATAAAAAGCTACCACTGCCATGTAAGTACCAAGCAAATTTTCAGAAATAAATTCCAAATAGAATAACTTTATAAGACAAACCAATCACTTCATAAAGTAATCAATCAAAATAGGGAATAGGCAGCTTACGACTAAAAGTGCTTACTGGGACTGCTTTTCATGTCCTGGAGAGAGATCTAATTGTGCTTCTTGTGCAAATTCTCTAAAGATTCAAGTGTTTTGAACCCAAAGAACAGTAATGATTATAATGAATGCACAGTAAGCAGCATTTGCCATGTAATATACCTAAAACTTTGCACCCACTACATCTTAAATTGCCACGGTAACACAGTGCATTGATATTTCTGCTCCCGTGTCATAGGTGAGAGATATGAATTCACTTAGGCCTCTCGTGAAGTGATGGAGAAAGGTTTTGGCCCAACTTCCCAATGTGAAACACTTTATTCGGAACCAGTGATTATAGGTAGGTGTCACAGCATCCTGAGAACGGCAGTTAAAGGGATCTAATATGTGTTAATTTTCACCAGACTTACAGAATTTAACTCTAAACTTTTCCCATAGAAATACAATCTGTTATGCAATAATGCACTCTTTTACATCAGTTAATCATACATACAGTTAATAGATACATACACCTTACAAAACATTGCTTCATAATCATGTGATCTTGAATTAAGCCTATTATTTCCAAAATTAAGGACATGAATTATACAGATGTGTCATCTTTAATGCTTTTCATGCACTTGGGCCTCCCATATGGAATGGGTGCATAAACTAGATTATTGAATTCTAAGCTTCCAGACAGCTCTACAAACCTATTAGTTTTGTGAATTTAACTTAAAGTTTCTCTCTTTCAAAATTTGTATCACACATTACGAACTTTGGTGCATCTGAATGTTGATGAAGCCACATCAAAATGACTTTAGCAAAATGTAAAGTTACTGTGTACCCTGACACCGAGCTTGAGCCACATGTACTTCTTACTTAAACTTTGATCTTATTCCTTCTTCAGATCTGTACCTGAATTCTGAAGGCTTGGTCTGACCTCTAGACTACTAGGTTCTTTTGGTGTGCTCTCCTATGTAACCCAGTTTCCTCTACTGTAACAAACACTTTTAACAGATTGTTTAAGGCTGCATTTGCCACCAAATGCCAAGCTTTATCTTCTTCATACTTATGTATCCCTACATAGAGCAGCACTTGTAACAGTCTTATTTCATCCCTGTCTGTCCCCAATTGCTGATCTCCACCACATTTCTGACACTCACCTCATCTCTGACCAAAACCACAGGTGTATTTCATTGCTCACACTCTGTCCCATCATCTCAGCTCCAAGGACTGAGAGTGGGGAAAAGATGCAGCCTGGAGTGGCAGGAAATCTATGCCATGCACGTATCTTTTACAAATTGAAAGAATAATTACTAGTTTTTCTGCCTCCTAAAATGGTCTCCATTCAAAATAACTCCAAAATTAAGGGCTCACAATGTCCCCTTCACTAAAATAGCGGCTTCAACTCACCACATAAAACATATTACATCTCTCATCAACCAGCTCAATTTCTTTCCATTTTGAAGTGTATTTTCACAGTTACAACTTCTACTTCTAAAACACTGTTAGGCTAAAATCAACAGGTCCTAACGAACATGACATTCTACTATCTAGGTTTTCAGGACAAAGATGTATTTTCACTTCTTTGTTTAAAATCAATACCACCATGTTTTGAAATTCCAAAAATTATTTCTTTATAAAGAACATTTTAGTATACTAATAAAATATAATGTGTACATTAGTGCATTTTGGTATAATGTTCAATAATTTTTAATGATCTCCACAATGATATAAGATTGATAATTCCTACAGCAATAGATAATGCATAGAAATACCTTTATAAATAACTAAAGTATGATATAATCAGCTTCTTCTTGGGAAAAAGGGAAGGCATTAAGTAAGATGAGATTTGGAACCAGACAAATTGGATTTAGCAAAGGGAGCAAAGAATATCTCATTATTCACAAAAAATTCACAGAAAACCCCAAACACAAACCAAATATATTTGAACCACATTCCTATCACATTTAAAAAAATCTATGGTACAATTAAAATTTAATCAAATATTTCTATTTCAATTGAATAAAATAAATGTAATGAAAATGAGTTAGTAATCAACTATACATTATACAGTGTTGCTCATCCATTCAGATCTGAATGTTAGAGCTATAGAAAATTTGTGTTTTATAATGTATTTAATTTTGTATTTATTTAAATCATCTTCAACTTTCTAACTTAATGGAGGGATAACATATTATCTTCAGTTTTTAATGTTCAACTGTTAAATCTATTATAATTCCCAGTCACTGGCAAGAAAATGAACCACAAATATCAACCTGAAGAACTCAATATATAGGGCAGAGGGATTTAGCTCTAACATTACATTAGAAAGATTGTGACACTATGTAGGAGTAATAGATATGAATACCTCAAGAGGGCTGTTTGAGGGAAGGAGTCCTGGGAGAGATGGGCCTCCCTCTGAGTGTCAAGCAAGAGACTGGAATTGGCTAAGTTGGAGAATGTATAGATCTTTCTAGAAAGAGCAAACAATATATTCAGTGCATTAGAACCCTGCCTGTGGGTCAACACAGCTTTAGATCAAAGTTCTGGGCACTACAACAACTAGAGAAATAAAGAAAAAAGAAAGAGGAAGATCATGGAACACTGTGTTTTCTGCTAAGAATTATCATAAAGGCAAAGATAAGCCAATATAGTAATTTAATTAGACCAAAATCATTTTCAGAGATGAATTTTAGGAAGCCCACTCTAGCAGATGTTTGAGTAAGATGAAAGGAGCAATACTGAATAGGAGAAGCACAAGATAAAAATTTATTCTAGCAATGCAGGTAAGAAATTAGGAGGGCATGAAGTCAGTGCAGATGTAAAAAGGTCAGAAAGACTCAAAAAATAATTGCAGAGCATTTCTGAAGATTGTGTGGTTTGAGAGGCTAGAAATGATGGATAACTCACAGGTTTACAGTTTCTTGCTTGGTGGACTAGTGTCTGACAGTACCTTTGCCCAAATATGAAATGAAGAAGGAAGACAAAACTTTATATCAAGAAAATATCAATATTCTTGAATTTGAGGAGACAGTGAAATATGCAAATAAAAACAGCGCGGTGAGAAATAAAGGGGGAGAAGGAGGTAATACTTGAAGTACATTTTCCCATATGTTGACACTATGGCTAATGCTTGGAACACAAATATGACTCACAGTTACTTCCTTAGAAATCTCACAGTTTGGCAGAAAAAAAATACATAAACAGATAATTACAATGCAAAGTGAGAGAGCACTAAGAGAGGAGTAAACACTCCTGTTATACAAAAGCACCAAGAAGAGGTAGGGAAGAGACAAGAGGAAAGAAGTGATTACGGAAGTAGTGTTCAGGGATAATTCATCAAAAGCATGCAAAAATTTCTCATGTGGATCATCTTCTACTACTTCTATTTGAGTATCACCTATGCCGCACCCTACCAGCCTCCCTTCATACCTCAACGTGCCACATTACTTTTCACTTTCAACTGTTGCACAAACTGTCTTCACCGTCTAGAACACCTCACACCTTTTCTCTGCCAGCCCAGTAGCAATCTTTTGTTTTTTTGCATTGTTGCCTTTCATTGACCTCTTCACCTTGACTCCAAGTTTCTTTTCCAGGAAAGTCTTAACTATATTTCCTGATCTAAGCTTTCAAAGGTATATACTTTTTATAACACTCTCTTCTCCTTTACCTGTTTATTTAGTGTAGTTGTACATAGTTAATGATTTAAATATCTTATTTAATATCTGTGATGAGAAATTTACGGTCCTTAAGACTAAGGTCCACAGTAGTCTAGATTATTGATGAGTTCTCAATGTCTAGTACAGTAAAACTTTATAAGGAGCAAGTATAAGCAAACTTGTTTAATACATACATAAATTGATAAATGAGTTAGGAAAGACACAACAGGCAAAAGGAACATGCAGAAGTAGTGAATATTTCCACTGCAAATAGTTTGCATGGATGGAAGACTTGTGTCAGAAATAGTTGTGAAAGAAGACTGGGTGAAAGGACAGGAAACAGAGTGTTAGTTTTTGGGGTTTTTTTATTTTTTTATTTTTTTTTGTACCAGGGATCGAACTCAGGACCTTGCGCTTGCAAGGCAGGCACTGGAACCACTGAGCTAAATCCCTGGCCCTAGGAAACAGACTATTAAGATGCTTGATTTCCATAAGAAATGGTACACAGTGCTAAGCTACTTAGTGGTTCTGATCAGGGGATGAGCACAATTAGAGCTTTGTTTTATCTATCTCTTTTGCAACTCTGTTAGATGAGTGGGAAAAATATGTCCAACAAAAGGAGACAGGCTGTTATCTTCAGCCAGGTGAAGAATCAGGAGGGCCAGAACAAATGTAATGTCAGCCGGTGTGAAGAAGAGAAAAAGCAGACAAGAAGACTTGGGAAGCAGATTTACCAGGACTTAGTGATTGATGGTAGGAGAGGGAAAATCAAATATGTTTCATAGAACTTTGGCTTGAATTTCTAGGTCATATTGATTAGTAACAGAACATAGGAAGAAACTTGGGCCTTGGGCACTTTTCTGCATGTGGCATTCGTATGGGGATATGAAGTTAATATGATGAATTCAAGTTTGAATATCATAAATATAATTCCTTACTATGAAGGTATCTACATCTAAATTTAATTTATCATTTAAATTTTCATAGAAAGTACTTCATAGAAGAAGTTAAGAGCAAATTTTTAGGTTCAGATTATATGAGATTTGAATTTTTCTGCCTAAATTATAAGCTGGGTAACTCAGGATCACCAGAGTTTCTTAAGTTTTTTAAGTTTCTACTGCTTTACCCCAAGTATAAGAAATGTAGTTACATGTAGGCAATTTATTGAGACTACCTTTTATGGATTTCAAAGAGAAGTTTTTTACTTTATTTTTCTTTTATTTACTTTATTTCTAAGGGCCTTTGGCTCTTGTAAAATTTCATTTTTTTGGTCCTTCAACAACACTCTGATATGATCCCACACCCTTTCTAAGAAACCTCTTGTTATACTTAGTAAGAATCACTTCCATACCTTTTATCTATTTAAAAGCCAATAACTACACAGCTGATTAAAATGATTACAACTTCTCTCTCCCCTAATCTCCCTATGATAGGGTCTTGCAGAGAGAAAGGGGATGTGAATCTTCCTTGACTCTTTCCCTTTCCCTTCTAATCTTCTGCAAATCCCTGGTTGGAAAAGAGGTGAAAGGAGGGAAAGGAGCAAAATCTGCGTATTTAGCAGATGCCATTTACAGTTACTTTCTGACTTTTGATGCATACACTGTGAGTAGTAGGTATTTATTAAAGGATTCTCACACAGAGAAGACAATTGTGTGAGCAATGTGTCTCCTCCTCCACTAATTCTCTTTGGCTCTCATCTTGGGACAACTTTTGACAAGCAGGCCTAACAAGCCACCTAACAAGCCACCAGCATGGGCAGGTTCTTTCCAGATAGTGTCAGTAGTGACGGCGTGCTCACAGGGGACTGAGCCATTGTTGCCACACTGAAACATAGAAGTACAGGCTTGAAGTGCTGTTCCCTGAACACTTCTACTCCTATCCTAGGCTGTTACATACAGACTCCATGCAATAATATGCTGCTCATGAGAAGTAGATGCGTTTCCCAAACCACAGAGACTCCAAGAGCTCTCAAGCTCCACTTTTCCAGAGCACCTTGGTGCTAGAAAGTTCTAACACCACACTTGGAGAAATCAAAAATCTCTAGATTGGTTCCTAGAGGAACCACTAGCCTGAACGGAAATTTTCCTACCCAAAGACCTGGTGGATTTTTAGTATTCCATTTAATAAAGGGTTTTGAAAAGGTTAGGATGAGATGTGAAGCTCAAGCTTGTTAGCTTTAGTTCTGCATAATTTATATAATAGTTGTCTTTAGAAGTTGGGGATAATTTTTGTCACCTACTTCTTTTAGCTGTGAAGTTTTGAGTAAAATTTTGAAACAAGGAAAAACACATCCTGTAGTACTTATAATAATGCTTAAGCATAAAGAGCATAAGTAGATTTGGCCTACTGTTATCATTTCTTTCTTAATGTTTTATTAAGCATTCACAGCCATCTAACTTTTAACAAATTTAAATCTGTATTACTCTAATGTCAAAGGAAATAAATGACAAATATTTTGTTATTGCAGAGTTATTGTTAAAACCAAAATATGAAGAGAGGATTCTGAATACATGTAATGAGTCTCAATCTGTTGTCTGCCAGGTCGAATAAAGAGAGATAATGTGGGCTTTAGAGGTAGAATGAGTTTGAATGCTAGCTTCCCCACTTAGGAGTTATATCAGGGTGCACAAGCCATTCAGTGCTCCAGAATTCAAATGATTCACCTATAAAAACAAGCACAGTGTGAAACAGTGCAATTTTGTTTGAAAAAACCAAGTGATCAATGCTTCTGAAAGCAATTTTTATAAAATAGGAAGTTATTCTTTAATTTCAGAATGCCAGATCTGCAAAAGTCTTGGATGACATCTAGTTCTCTGCAATCTTTTTCCAAATAGAAGCTTCCAAGGATGAAGGACTTTCCTGTGTCACATGGCCTGTTTTGTAGTCCAGAGCCACTGACCATGGTGTTATGCAACTGCCTTGAAGGTGAATAGCTTTCTCTTATTTCAGTAGAATGCCTCAAACACCTTTAAAATGTCTATTTATTTTAATTCTTGTCACAAGAAAGGCACAGACTCTCCCTATGATATAGGGTGTAAACAGTACAATGTTATCCACATGAAAAGGACAGAAAAGAGGAAGAGGCTGTCTTTTCTGTGGTTCAAAAATTCAAGAATAATTTTGCAAGCCTATTTAAGAAATGTTATTGGAGGTTGTTTTGTACATTCCACTCAGTCTTGGCCCTTTGTGTTTGCCCTATGTTGTTCTTCTCCAAATCTTTTATTTCTATTATTTTATTTCTATATCTACTATTTCCAATGCTAACACATAGCAAGTACTCAGTGGACTTCCTGTTAAAGAATATATGTACTGTGTGAGTTAAAGGCTTTGCAGTTCACTTCCTGTTGGCAACCTGTTTCTGTCTCTCCATGGTTTGTCCCTTTGCCTAGAAATCTGTCCAGCATGTTTCAGTCCTTTGAAGCCAGCATAGTTTTCCGTCCTTAGGAGTCACCGTTTATAATGCAGATGGCCCTAGTTGTAGTGAAGACAATTCCTAGTCAGTAAGAACTATTCTCCATTAGGAACACTAGCTCAGAATCAGAATTTGCAGACTGAGACATCGGATCAAATTCTGAGGTGAATACTTGGGATGCAGAAAGGAGGGTAGCATGATAGATGGAAGTTGCAGAATGTAATAAAAATGGAAGATATTAATGGGATAAAAAATCTCCTTGCTTCATGTTTGCTCAGCCCTTATTTGCCTCCTATTCTTACAGAAAGACAGGCAATCTCTGAAACATTCATTCTTGAACTAGCAACTTTCAGTCGCTGTCTGTAGGTAGTCATCTGTCACAGATCTTGAAACCATCATACATATTATCGCAATGCTAATAAAGGCAAGTAAGCATCCCCAAATAACAAACTGTTGCACGCCAGCCAAGCATTTCATATTTCAAGGATTAGTCTTTCACTGAGACAAGCAACAGGGCAACAGTGAGTGAGGATGATTTATGAAGAACTTGGAAAGTTGGTTAGTGGATGAGAGAAATTTTCCTAAAATTATGCATTGTATAACCCAAAGGTAAATCTGGGTTTGCTTCAAGGCAAATTCTGAGAGAAGGAAAATAAATAAATTAAAAGAAAAAAGACCTTGGAAGTTATGTTCTTAGATTTAGACAACCTTACAGGAATAAGATAGTGGCTAATTTAAGTGTAAAGTGAGGTCAATTTCCTGGTGAGGCCAGTGTTTGTTTAAGGGATTGCAGTAGAATGACTCACCCCAGATATGATTATAATACTATAGTAAAGACAATTTTGTAAGACACTAAGTAAACCACATGAATGATGCCTCCCAAATATTGTTAGCTCCCTTTTGTGGAGGCACTTTCACTAATCACACATTCTCAGACAATGCACAAGGTAATTCCCAAAGAATAGAAACCATTCCTTTCCATTGTGTGCAATATAAAGCCTAAATGCCAGCCATGGTTAGTCATTTGTTTGTTTTTTATCAGTGCTGGGGATTGAAGCTAGGGCCTTTGTACTAAGCTATGTACCTCTCCCCTCTTTTGAGACAGGAATTGGCTAAATCGCCCAGGCTGGGTTCCAACTTGTGATCCTCCTGCCTGAACCTTCCAGAGTGCTAGGAATACAGGCATGCACCATCATGCCAGGCTATGGTTGGTCACTTAAATGTTGCCATGCTTTAGTGACAGGTCTTTCTTTAGCTGTTATTTTGGTTGTCAGGGTGAGGGCGAAGAAAAGTTTGTGAGATATTTAAAGACAATATTTAGGGAATTTGCTTTTTTGATATTTGAAAAATGACCTAATAACTCAAGTCTTTGGAAACATTTAACAAAATCTGTATTGTAGATCAAAGATTCTGCTATTATATTTGAACTTTTGGTATGGCTGAAAGAAATGGTTTCTAGGACCAGTCTCTACACAGGCCCAAGGAGAAAGGGGGAACAGAAAAGAAGGCTTTCCAACAGGTCACACATGCATTATGGTATTTAATCCTTGCAAAATTGGGTCAAACAGTTATCATAAGAAGCACTTGGCAGATGAGAACTATAGAACTTGGGAAGGCTATTTTTGTCTTAATTCATAGCTAGATAGTATCCTAAGTGACCTCAATACATATATACCTCACTTCCTGGATCATGTTCTTTTAGCCGCTATCCAAATCTAAAGTCCTAGCTTCAGCCTGGCCTTTTTGTCCCCCCAGGGCTGTGTGTTCTTTGTCCTTATGACACAGCACTCTGACCCGCCACAATCAATTAAACCAAGAATCGTACCATTTGGACCATCACACAGTCAAGAAAATTAGGCTAAGAGAAAATAATATTTAGCTCTTTTAAAAATTTAATAAAAAGGTACAATAGATTGATATTATTTTCACTTAGTAAAACCATTCAATAAAAAAAAAGGTTGGTAAAAGGAAGGGGCAATATTTGTGCTGTTCTCATAAACTTTTCTATAAATTTAATAGTTTCCAAATTAATTCTTAAAAAAAAATAAACAAATATAGAGGACTGCCTGTAAACGAAATAACTCAAAATGAAGAAGGCTGAAGTCAATTATCATTTCAGCATTTTTAACTGCTACTCACTCTTTCTATTAATTAATAGCAATGATTGAATTAATCATTTTCATATGGTAAGGATATATAATAAATGTATATGAAAAATTGATTCATAAGATAAAATTATAAGGAATGATATCATTATTATTGATGAGTAATATAATATGCTAATAATAAAAGAAATAATAATGCAATTAAAATTTTAAAATTCCTTATATTACAGAAATGAACATATGTTGCTATTTTATAAAAGATGTAGGAGTGTAGAGATAAATTCTATGATCACTGAAAATGTCTGAAAGCACCCAATGAAACAAAAAAGGGTGAGAAAAATCAGTATCTTTGAGAGTTTAAGCCTGAAATAAATAAACATTTATTACTTGTTTTCTGTGGGGGACAACATTTAAAAATAAACTCTCCTGTGTTCAAATCTCAGCTTTGCTCAAGAGATGAACTTATAGAAATCATTTAAACATTTTAAGTCTTTTTTTTAAAAAAAAAAACACCCAAACAAAGATGGCAATAATATAATACATCACAGATGAGATATAAAAGTCAAATAAGACAATGCATGCAAAGTACTTAGAATAAGGCCAGGGGTATGTAAGAATTCAATAATTTGTTATTTTTATTAAGATGGATTTCTTACGAGATTTTTTTAGAAAGCAAGAATCACTGCCTAATTGTACCACATTTCATCTGAATTAATTTTGAATAACTACATTTATCATATTCTATTCTACAGGACATTTTTGTGTGGAAACATGAGAGTGTTTTCTCTAATAAAACTGAAAACTTTTGATAATAGTTATTTTTATAAATATATAGAATATTTATCAGAATATATTCCAAAATATTTTCCTTTTTTTAGCTCCGCCATTGAAATTTTAGGCAATAGAAAGCATAGTTATTTTAGTGTTGCAGCTTACAATTCCACTTAGTGTAAATCCTAAGAGATAATAAAAAAACATTTAAAATAGTGAAGTAAATAGTCTTAGTAAATATTCTGAAAACAGTGGTTCTTTTCTTTTCTCCTCCCCATTTCTAAAAGTGGACCAAACATATCTCATCAAGACTTTTCAAGGAATGAAGAAAGCCATGGAGAAACTTGGACACAGTGATTGCTGATGCTGTAGTGACTCAGTTGATAAGAAGCTCAGCTGGGGATCAAAATCAGCACATCTTTTTAATATGTATTTTTAGGTGATACATGAAATTGCTACAGAATATGTCAATGTTATTTTTGAAGATCAACAAAAGATAAATAAATTTGCACAGAATACGAGTAGAATCACAGAGCTAAAGGAAGAAATAGAAGTAAAAAAGAAACAACTCCAGAATTTAGAAGATGCTTGTGACGACACCATGCCCACAGATGATGACAGCTTAATGATACCTTACCAGATTGGTGACTTTTTCATTAGCCATTCTCAAGAAGAAACACAAGACATGTTAGAAGAAGCAAAGAAAAATTTGCAAGAAGAAACTGATGCTTTAGAATCCAGAGTAGAATCAATTCAGCGGGTGTTAGCAGATTTGAAAGTTCAGTTATATGCAAAATTCGGCAGCAACATAAACCTGGAAGCTGATGAAAGTTAAACATTTTATGATACCTTTTTAAATTTGTTTAATAAACTTGAATATTGTTTAAAATGATAATTTCCCTACTTCAAATGACATGGAAAGGAAAACTTTCTTTTTTTAAAGTTTTCATTTATTTAGTGGAAACTTCCTATTTTCACGTCTTGCTTATTTATTTTATATTTTTAAAAGAAGACAGTATCCTTCTATGTATTTTGGATAATAATTATATCAATTCTAGGGGCTTTATGTTATGTTGTTAAAATCAGTTAAACAATAAAAAAAAGACTTTTCAAACCATCCTGAAAAATCTAGATGACATGATAATTTCAAAGTACATAGAAATGAATGAAGAGGCGTGACAAAGTTATATAAGAAGTAAAACCAAACTACTGAACAACAAATTCCTAAGTGAGCTGATCATTTAGTATCCATTACAACTTAGTCAATTCCTGTACCTTTCAAAACTATCCCAAGGAAGCTCCTTTTCTTGTAGTTACACTTATAAATCCAGTCTTCTCCAAAGTTTAGGGAAAAATCACTGACTATAACAATGATCCAAGCACAGGCCATATCCTAGGTTTCTTGCTTGATCACGGGATGCAATACTTAACACCCATAGATTAAAAAGAGATAAGATTTATTTTGGCTCATATTTTGTTAGAGGTTTCAGTCCATTATTGGCTGGCTTCAAGGCAGAGTAGCATGGAAGATGGGCATGGCAGAGGAGAAAGAACTCATGTCATGGCATCAGGAAGCAGAGTGAGTGATCAAGGGAGGCAGCAGAGAGACAGATCCTTCCAACCCACACCCCCCAGTGACCCACCTCCTCCAACCTGGCTTTACTGCTCAACATCACATTTAGCTATAAACTCATAAGTAGACAAATCCATCCATGAGCATCACATACCTATGACCCAATTACCTCCCCAAAGCCCCACCTATGAGCACAGGAGGCTTTGGGGAGATACCTAGATATAAAGTATACAGAGTAGAAATTTAAAAATTAAAGGTGTGGTGGCACACTCCTTTGATCCCAGCACTTGAGAGGCTGAGCTAGGAGAGGAGGATCACCAAGAGTTCCAGGTCAACAGGTCAACCTGGGTTACATGGTGGGCTCAAGGCCAACCTGCACTACAAAGCGACTCTGTCTCAAAAAAATAAATAAATAAATAAGGTTTTGGTTGTTACAGTCACACTTATCCTCAAAGAAAAACTAATGCCAATGGGTAACCTGCTAAATTTACAAGGAAAGAAGCCAAGACTGAACGAAATGTAAAATTCCCATGTTACAATTTTGTCTTCTAATTTGCTTAGCAAGATTATTGGCTCAAACTCATGTAAAGGCCTATTTTAATATTTGGATGTCATAATCACTTGGAGTTTTGTACTTAATTCTCTAGTGTGTGGCTTCCTTTTCTTTGCCGGCCACTTTTACTTTTTTTCCTTTTGCTATAAATTTCTAACATGTCTGCAAAGATATCTCATTTATAAATCTTTCCAGTGTCTTTAAAAGTAAGCATAACCTTTGCTATCATTCTGTTCTCCAAGATAATTTTTGACATAGCCAATTATAGAATCATCAGTCATTTCTACTTCTCTTTCTTAACATGAATATTTAAGTGGTCACTAAATTTTACTGACTCCAAATTTTTTCTATCACTATGTTGCTACAGATACTAGCATTCATTCTATTTTTTACCTATATTACTTTAATTGCATTTTAATTGTATTTTTCCTATGTTTTTATTGTCTCTACTCAATCACCCACATTCTGATATATCACAATCTTGGAATAAAAATGGTATTCAATTTAAAATATTACTACATTTACCATTTCTTCTGAAGTTTTGCATGAATCACTGGCATCTCTTACAAAGGCCTTAATCATCTGAAAGAGATAATTGGTTTGGTCTTAACTTCTCCCCTTCCAGTCACAGAACTACTTTCCAAATGAGATGCATCAACATGTTAGAAATTCTTTTTATGTCTCATGTCTTTCTCATTGTACCTTTTTATTCCTGAACTCTACTTGTTTACTCCTTCATGGACTCACTTAGGTATCCACTTAAACAAACTTCATCAAGCACCAGCTGTTGCTGTGTGCTGATGAGGCACTGGAAATTTAAAGATGCAAACCAAAGATACTTTCCTTTAAGAAACTTGATGTCAATAGTGAGAAAGAATATTTTATTGTAATGTACTTCCTGAGGGCATGCTAGAGCTACAGGTGAGTGTGCCTCAGAGCACAGCTTCTCCATCCTGAGGACACAGTAAGGGCTGTGTGGGAAGTGCCTTACACCCTGCCTGGTGATGCTCCATTTCTTGAGGAGAAGACAATATTCCTCACGTACCATAGTAGTCACTTAGTTAGGCACAAATATTTATTTCTCCAAACACACTATAGGGTCCTCAAGAGACATGCTTCATCTCAATAATTTTCATTTCTCAGCTTGTAGAACAGAGTCTAAGACAATGATTGCTCAATTATCTTCTGTTGTCATAATCAATCTTGGAAACCATGAGCTAGAGGTTTAGATGTGATCCTATGTGAGCAATGGGAATTAATGTTAGTAATTTGGCTGTATCTGTAGGTAGCAAAATCTGTTATCATATGTGTCAAATGCTGATTTCATAAGAAATCTCAAGCTTTGTAAGATTAAGTAAATTTCTGCTGGCCAAAGTCACATAACAACCAAATGTCTGAGCCAGAAGTGAAACTTAATCTAGCATTGTAGTCCATGTTTAATGTTTCATGAAACTATGAGATTTACATGTATAATTGTATATAAGCTTGTGAATTATATGAAGTTATGAGGTATAATAAATAGATATAGGCAAAAATGAAAAAGCAAAGGCCTATTAATATGAACTACAGCAATGATTTGTCACATTGTCAACATCATCTGAAAGAAACTTAGCATCATTCAGTATTTTTTTAAAAAAACTAAACTTCTTTTAGTTGACTACAAATTGTAAATTATGGCCACAAGTAATTCTTTTCCTGATGAAGTAATGGCAGTTACAGTTAAAATAACTAGAATCCATTGAGTAACATGGTACTTCCTGGGCATAAAGGAAATTTTATCCATAGACAATAAGAAAACATACCCAACCACATTTTTATAACCATTTTATTTGAAAAAAAAAGTTGGGCTTTATGGCATATTATTTTGTGATCTAGAATAAAAACTATTAGAATAAAAACCACTTTGCTTCAAGCTAGACAGTAAAAAGTCTTGCACAATGAATGGAAAGGTCAGCATTGGCATTTTGAACAGGAAACTAAATACCCAGTTTATTCATATAATGGCTTTTTCTCCTATATTGAGGGCTCATAAATAGTTCAGATGTAAATGGTATCTGAATTTTATTTTAGAAATTGCAAAAGCAGACCAG
Organism: Heterocephalus glaber; assembly: GCF_053883595.1. Taxonomy (NCBI): domain Eukaryota; kingdom Metazoa; phylum Chordata; class Mammalia; order Rodentia; family Bathyergidae; genus Heterocephalus; species Heterocephalus glaber. Next base: position 7,856,480 of record NW_028258142.1, on the reverse strand, counting down.
AAACATAAAAACAGTAGTGGCAGAGTAAAGAGATGTAATGTAGTTTCAAAGTCTAGAAGAGGAGCAAGTAGAAGGTGAGGGAGGGTCTTGGTTTCAGGTATGCAGGGAGAACCTGAAAGCCCAGCAAGAAGCCGAGAAGGTAAGTGTCAAAGGCACGGAATGGAATGGCGTCAGAAATATAACATAGCTGTAAACAGAAAGCAATCATGCAGAATTATTTCTTAAATAATCATTTTCTTTTCATTTAAAATTATGGTATAAATATTATTGAAAATGATTATGAAAAGAAAGAAAAGTGCAGATGCAAAAAAGCTATGAATAATTTTCCCAAAAATTAACCAATTATTTTCAACTCCAGATCTCTGTAAGGCCAATTCATTTTTATGCTCAGTGAAACTCTTTCAGATGATACCAGTCATTGTCACGGCAATTCTCATTGGTGTTTTCTTACTTCATCATCTCAGCCACTGACCGTTCTGCAAATACTATTTGCTCGCCAAATCTATCAGATTATAAAACTAATTCTTTTCAGACTATACTGGCAAGCATGACAAGAGTTCCGGGAATGTTTTACGGTACCGCCGATTTTTGTTTGTTTGTTTGTTTTTTGTTTTTTTGTACCAGGGATCGAACTCTGGTCCTTGCGCTTGCGCAGCAGGCGGCGAAACCACTGAGCTAAATCCCCGGCCCTGGTACCGCTCATTTCTGTATCGTACCTATTAAACTTTCTCTCTCAATCACTTACAGAAATTCTTTGGTCTTTGAAGTGCAGGTTTCTGAAAAGTTCCCAGGGAATAGAAGAGTCTTCCAATTTTGGTATGACCAGTAAAGAACAGAACAGAAGTGACATATTGATGGCTGATATGTCTTCGTGCTTTAAAAAGTCAGCTATAGTTCTTTTGCGGGCACATGCCATGCTGATTGTGAGTAGTCATACTACATTAGGATCATCCTGTACTTCCTGGGGTATTCTAGTTGAACTGAAATGTCTGAATGTAGTTGCGAAGGAAAAATGGCGTAAGGACATACTGAAACAGAATTTCAAGCAAGTCAGCATAGCTGTGGAACAGTGGGAAGCTAGCCAACTGAGCAGGCAGGAACAGACATTATAGCTCTTTTGAAGCAAACGCATCAGACAGATATGCCATGAAGAGGCAGAGACTTAATGAGTGCCAGGTTCGAGCAATACTTATTTCCACAAACAAAAATCCCTCCATCCCAACCACATCTTTGCAAAGGATTGAAAATTATTTCATTGACGTTTCAGCCATATATATACATAGAGATGAAATTCCAGTAAAATCAAATGATGTAATAAACAAATACATACATATACATCTGGATACAGATTATTAATTTGTATGTAGAACAGTTTAGCTGTGATGATTGCATGGCCTGAATTTGGAACAGGGGTATTTTTAAAGTTTGCGCTGACAGATCCATATTATTCTGCTTTTCATTCTGCAGATGAATTCTTACATCATTTGTTTACTTCCTGTATCACTTCCCAGATGCTAACATATTTTAAAATTTTACTTGCACCTAAATTAGTTGTTTTCTCTTATTTTGCTCCTGCAACAAATTATCACATGTTCTGATGCTTTAAGAAATACAAATGCATTATCTTTTTGTTAGCTTTCTTTCACTCTGACAAATACCTGAGAAAATCAACTTAGAGGAGGAAAGATTTACTGTGGCTCATTATTTTGGCTCATGGTTTTAGATTATAGTCAGCTGTTGCCATTGCTATGAGCCTGAGAAGAAGCAGAACATCATGGTGGGAGCACATCATAGAGCCCAGACGCCCATCTGAGGGCAACCAGGAAGCAGAGAGAGAAAGCCAAAGTGAAAGAACCAGATTTCAGGAAGGGACCAGGGACTTAGTAATGACTCCAAGACCCTATCTTTTAAGAGCCCATTCAGCTATGAACTTATCAATTGATTATGAGGTTATGATAATATCCCTATCTTAAAGGCAGCTGATTAGCAATATTACTTCTATCCACAAGAATCTTACTTTCCTTTTTCCTTGTGGCATAACATATTTACAGGTTTCAAACTGTAGGATATAGACATCTTCGTGAACTTTTGTCGTATCACAGTTGAAGGTCAGACCCACCAACACACATGTTCATCACACATGGAAAATACATTGAACCCTTTCAAAGTGCCCCAAAGTTTCAACCCACAACATCAGCTCAGAGTCTAAATCTCATCAGTTCCAAAGTTTTTCTTTTAGTATCTGTGTCATCTAAATCAAGTATGGGTGAGGTTCTGGATAGGATTCATTCTGTGACACAATTTTGCTTCATGTCTGATCTTTCAAATCATGAAACATGACCTGCTCCAAAATTACAACAGTAGGGCTGCTATAGAATAACACATACCAACATTCCTGCTCATGAAATAAATAGAAACCATGTGTAAATACCGAATAGCTTCTCTGGTGTGAGAAACTCAAAGTGTAAATAAATGTATAATAGATAATGTGAAATAGGAAGAAAAGGTCCAAAAGGGAAGGGGAAGTGGGAGAGGTAGGGAAAAGAAAAGAAGGGAAAGGAGTAAGTATGAGAAAATGAAAAAATGGAAACAAAGTCTTTGGAAATAGGGAGGAGTGGAGGGGTTGAAGGGAGGGCAGGGGAATGGGGAAAAAATAAGAACCAAGATATATTATGTACAAATTCCCAATAATGAATGTCAGCATATTGTATACCTAAAATGTACCAACAAAATTAATTTTAAAAAAGCTAAAACAATGGAAAGAAAAATATCAAATCCAAAGAAATTTTTAAGTCCAATTGATAAATTTCTGTTGACAAATTTCACATGGTTTCAATGCCTGGGAATTACTTCTGTGCTTCTTAGATCTATTTTCCAGGCTCAAGGCTCACCCTCTGGGTTTGGAGTTGTACCTTCAAAGTTAACCATCCTTTTTCATGAAAGCTAGCCCATGCTTACATCTGAGTAATTTACAATATTATGTTTCCTTCTTGTACGAACTTGACAGGTCTGGCTATTTTCTTTCATTTTATTCTCTTTTTCCTTTAGTTCAAGATAGCAATGTTTGTGGTGATATAATATTCTCAAGACCATGTGTGTCTCTTATACACATCATGAGACTCACTACCTTAACCATGAATTTTGCTCAATGGTCTTTACTAAAAAACACTGGATGAATTTTCACTTCTGTGGAGATAATTGACAATATTTATGAGTAAGTCATACACTTATTCATTTCAAAGAGCCTTTTGTAACACTGAATATTCTGATTTTCTGACCTTTCCATATTAGCAAATGGTTGTCCAGATCATTTTTTTTCCTTCAGGACATGTTCAACCAATCTAATCCAATGATTCCCTATATTTTAATTGATAGCAAAACTGTTACAGTTAAATATCAAAATTATTGTTTAAATGTTCCACTTTCCACATAAGCCTAGATTATAATTCTAATAAGCTTTCTGAATTAATATAACAATGATTTTCTTTCTTTGGGCTTTCAAAGACATGTTCATCATTTCCTACTAAACCTTTTTCCTCTGTGCCTCTAAGTTTCATATTCTTACCAAGGGTCCAGTTCTGATACTGTAGGTTGACTTTAAGATATATATACTTTTTTTGAGCATACTTCCTATTAATGATGCAGTCATTAATATCTGTATTTCTACAGTCCTTTGGGGGGGAAATATAAGCTATTTTCTAACATAGTTTTCCAAATTCTTTCACCTTTTGCCCACTGCCAAATTCTAAAACCATTTCCACACCTACAAGATATTTTTATAATGACATTCTACTTCCAGGAAATAAAAATTAGTATTTTCCTCTTACTGGTGCGATAATAAATCATCATAAATTTAGTGGGTTGAAGCAGTATATAATTAATACTTTGTGATTCTGGTTGTCAGAAGCCTGGAATGAGTCTAAAAGCTGTGGTCATTTTTAGGGGCTCTGAGGAAGAATTCATTCTTTTGTCTTTTTCAGTTCCTAGAAATTACTCATATCCATTGGCTGGTTGTGCTTTCATTCATCTTTAAAGATAACTGGTGTCCTTCACATCACATGATCCTGACAGTTCTGCCTCCTTGTTCCTCTTCAAAGGACCTTTGGGCTTAGACTGAGCCTTCACACACAATTATATCCCTGTTAGATTTTACATCCAGATGTCCCCCAAGAGCCTCATGGGCTCATAGGTGAGGCCTTTGGAAGGTGACTGGATTATGGGGGGTTAGTACTGACTTACCGGTAGGAGGCGGGGTTTAGTGGGAGGAAACTGATCACTAGGGCTTGACCTGCCTCCCAGCTCCTCCCTTCTCTCTCTGCTTGCTTCCTGTCCAATATGTGGTGAGCAATCTACTCCACTATGCTGTTCTGCTTTGGAGCCAGTCACTGTGGACTGGAATGTGAGACAAAATTAAATTTCTCTTTTAATTTGTTAGTATTGAGTATTTTGTCTCAGCAAGAGGAAAATAGCTAAGGCAAATCCTAAATTAAATTAGCTGATAAGCATCCTTAATATAATCTGCTACTGTAACTTTGTTTTGGTGTATAACTAATGTAGGGGCTGGGGATTTAGCTCAGTGGCACTGCACCTGCCGCACAAGTGCAAGATCCTGAGTTCAATCCCTGGTACCAAAAAAAAAAAGAAAAAATCTTCTGCTGTATAACTAATGTAGACAAAGATTCTGGGCAGTAGGACATGGCCATTTGGAGAGGGTATTTTATGTCTTCCACGTATAAGTTCTAAGAAATTTTGAACAAACTACATAGAAGCTAGAATCTTTCAATACTATATTTCTAGAGTGTTAGCATAAATCAATAAATATTTGTTGAATAAATGTAAGTGGTAAACACAGTTTAGTACAAATCAAGTTATTCTGTGTATCCACTTTAAGAATGGTAACATGAGATATAATTAAGTATTTATAATGGCAAACAAATTCTAAAATAGAAAAACTTTTTTGGTTAAGACACATAACTCAGTTGTTTTTCTTATAATTCCTTGGCTTATTTTATATACAAGTTAATTAACAAGAAGCCTCAATTTATCTGCAGATTATTACAAAATACATAAATTAATAAAAAGACAATAGTATTTTCTTAGGCAAAATATACAACATTCATAATTTGGAAAGTATATTCTTTGAATTTGCAAGGATAAGCTAAATGTTAATCAGAGATTTCTGGGAGAAGGAGATTATACCAAGAAGCCATGTAACCAGAAGCACCCAGAATGTTGAGAAGATATAGGCATTATTTCAGTGGAGTTTTTTTCATTATTATTAAGTTTCTTGAGTGTTCCTCTTGCTCTAATGACCTGATTTCTCTTTAGGGCAATGTAAGTGAAGAGTGGATATTGGTCATTTAATGCTGGGGTTACAGGCAGAAGTAATCATATGATTATTGAAGGCATGGCCTGCCTACTAGTCTCTAGGGCATCTGATTTGTAAATCAATCAGTACTGTCATTTCTGCGTGTAGCCCTGCTCCAAAAGATCTGGAGGTGTCCACGTCTCTCTTTCAATTCTGGATCCTGGAAGGGCACGGGTGGAAACTGAAGCCCTTGGAAAAGGGGTTGTATATGAGGTAACTAGAAGTAACTGTCATCAGGGAAAAAAAGCCAAAAATCTATGTCTGTTAGGGAGCAAGGAAAGACCTGGTGGATTTGGAGAAATAAATTGTAGCTTTCTCCTTCAGTATTTCACATGTGAACCATAAGTTTTAACTAATGAAAGCACAGTACACACAAAAACCATGTCAGTAATAAGAGACATTAGAGAAGAACAGGAAATGAATCATGTATTCGAGGCTTAGGTGGGTGGAGAAGGCAAAATTTTATAAGAGAGGTAGAGGGAGGTGAAGACAAATCATTGCCCTTTGGTCATTGCAAACTAAGATATTTCTAATAATGTGTGAAAGCTGTATTTTAGATTCATACGCCAGTTAGTGGTGAAATATGAATGATATAGTATTATCTCTTAATTACATTTCTTAATATAACTGTATTAAAAGTACTCCCAATATGTGATGTAATTAAAGTCATAATCTCAAGCCTTGGTAGAAAGTGCATCAGCACAGTGTTATGTAACCAATAACCAAGCAGATTTTAGCATCTGTAAAGACTTCATGAACCCAGGCAACAAACTGCCTCTAGATATCTGACTTCTTTATCTCTGAAATTAAAGAACTGAATGAAATGAACTCCAAAGTCTCTTTCCAGTCTAAGTGGGACCCCATGTGGTCCAAACCTAGATATACCACACTCAAAGCATGCAGTCTGGCAATTGTCTACTGTCAGTATAAGCTCACCTAAATACAGCGTCCACCTTTCCAGGAAACAAGATGAAGAAGGCACCTTTACAGTACAGAAAACTTCTCAACAACTTTCCTATTCCTTTGCTTTTGCATTCAATATTTTCTGCACAGATGGTAGCTAATCCTGGAAATTTTCTCTCCCACTCTCAGTTTCTCTTCTGAACACCCACCTAGACTAAACAGTCTCTCTCTCTCTCTCTCTCTCTCTCTCTCTCTCTCTCTCTCTCTCTCTCTCTCTCTCTGTCTCTCTGTCTCTCTCTCCTCATCCCTTTTCCTTAACCCTCTACTACACGGATCTCAGCCAAGTCATGGGCTGGTGAATGAAAGTAATACAAAAAGAAATCACTCACACGTGAATATCTTTGTTATGGACTGCACATTTATAATTTTATTACTGCTCTATTTCAAGTTTTTAATTTCATTACTTGAAAAACATGCCTTAAGAGAAAAAACTATTTTATTCATTATATTTTCCACTTGACACTTCCTCAAGCTGAAATTAGAATATTTTGGGGTCACAGGGAAAATATTATGTTAAAAAATCTACATTTATTTGCTCTTTTGTTTCTACATTAAAAACAAAGCAAAGTCCTTTTTTCAACTTTAGCCTTTAAAAGCTCCTATTCTTTCATATTTTAGGGCAAAATCCAAACTAATCTTTTGGCATTAAAGATAAAAATATGTATTTTTCTTTTTTTTCTCAGAATAGACATCAGGACTTTGATTACCTAGTTAAGAAAATTTAGAAACTTTCAAAATTGTTAATTACATATATATCCACATATCTGCCACAAAGAAAAACACTGCACTAAATAATAAAATAGCATTAAATCCATAACAATATTTTAAATAAATAATATATTTCATCTACTATGCATAGAAATGTTTTAAAATCCTCTACTGAAGCCCCTCCACTGAAGTGGACCTCTTTCTGGTGCCTTTGAAGTCAATCAGCATGCAGTGGGAGAGGAAGTGAGATTTGACAAAATGTCCTTACAAGACTCTGAGCTCCCCGGATAAAAGGTGCTATTTTAGTACAAAGTATCAAAATAATTCCAATATATTTAACAGCTCTACTCATTTCAGTGCCAATGCTTAACTTATCCTCACCTATTGAATACTTCGAGGTATAATCTTTAAATTTCCCCAGTAGGATGTGTGTAACTTCATTTTATAAAAATAGTACAGAAAAAAAATTATCCAATGTGGAAGATTCCATAAATGTTCCATTCTATTTCTGTAAATAGCAAAAAAGCTCTTCATTAGAAAATCAAGTCAAAGGCTGACAAAAGATATCTGTTGCTAAAGAGGTTGCAAAGGTTACCTTCCCCAGAAACAGAGCTTCCTGGATGTTTCCTGATTAGAAATCCCTGGTCAGGGAACGGGGCTGGGAGGTAAAGCGCATATTGTTAAGGCTTTCTCCTTAGACAATATCATCTAGCAGCAAAGACAACTGCAGGAAAAGGCAGCTGTCTGAAAGAAAGTGTTATTCCCTGCTCAAAAGGCAGAAGGTTGGATTAAGACAAAATATATGGACTATGGAGAAACAGTATTGTCTTCCTGAAGATGATCAAATATACTATTTTCTATTTTTAATCTTTATTTACACAAATAATACCAAAACAGCATGTTTAAAACCAAGAATCATTCGTTTTTAATGTTTACTATATTCCTAAAAATCTTCTTCATTCTCTTACTCTTGTCACTTCCTGTCTATGATCATAGCGTATATTATTACAGTATTATTCCAGTGTTTGAAATATTTTCTAATTATTTTTCTATAATAAATTTGTTTTAAATATTTTTAAAGAAAATATATGTCATCAAATAATATAATATAGGTCATTAATATAGGTCAATAATATAGGAAAATAATATAGGTCAATTACAATGAGAACCTTTATGTGTTTTATATGTTTTTTTTACTGAGTTGTCTGTGGGTTATCAGTTTTCCATCCCATGACTTTTAACACTGCCTGTGACTCAGCACTTACCTCTCTTCTTGGAACTGAGAGAGTGTATGGCTGACGGTGACCTCACAACAGAGGGAGAAGAGTCATTCTCTGTGTTTAACATTGAGAAGCTGTCCACCAGGGCTCTTGGCTACTTGTTTTTGTTTGTTTATTTGTATGTTTTGTTTTGATTTTTCAGTACTGGGGATTGAACCTAGGGTCTTCACACTGAGCTACAAACCCACCCCTTTTTTATTTTGAGACAGAGTCTCGCTAAATCACTGAGTTGTCCAGTCTGGGCTTGAACTTGCATCCTCCTGCCACAGCCTCCCAGAGTCCTGGGAGTACAGGCGGGCACTGCCATATCCAGTGAACTTGACTCTTCTTGAAGCTTCATCCATGTTTTCTGAAGACTCCAGAACAGCGGTGGTGAACCTATGGCACACATGCCACAGCAGCATGTGTGTATCATTGAAAGTTCTAAGCAGTTGGCCATCACTGCCCCATGAGCTAGTAATTTTTTCCTAATTCTTACAGTCCTACTTTTGCATCTGAGACTAATCCTACTGCACCATAGACCTGGGTAATGACAGTTTCCCATGCCAGGAGAACCAGAAATACCTCCTTTCAGACAGTTTCTCTAGCTCTTCCTTCTTACTTTCCTTTGCCACATGATCGCCAGTTGGCTGGTTCTAGATATCACTGGGAAGCAGAATCACACACACCAAGAATAGTAGCAATCAGGGATGGAATGACTCTTTAATTTTTTCCAGTAGTGCAGATTGAACCCAGGGCCTCTGCACTGAGCTATATTCTCATCCCTTTTTATATTTTATTCTGAGACAAAGTCCCCTAAATTTTTCCAGGCTGGGGTTCAACTTGTGATCCTTCTGCCTCAGCCTCCCAGAGTGTTAGAATTACAATCATGCACCACCATCAGCTAGTTTGTTTTTAAACTTGAATAGAAAAGAAAGTCATATACACAAATATTTGGAAATAGAAACAATTTGAGAGATAGGAGTTGGCAAACATTATCATGCCAGTCAGGCAAAATGGAAGGAGGTGAGAGAGACTGGAAATGGGAATGAATTCATGGGTATCAGAGACCTAAAGCATCACTGGAAAAATTGATCCATATTACAGAGAGGAACCATGAAGAATCGTGGTTCAATTCGGCTAAGTATGCATGTTATATAACTAAGCTGCAAAATATGGATTGGACTTTCACGGTGCAATCTTCTGATCTTAATGTGGCTCTACAGATATGTTTACATGCCAGAAAAACTGAGGTGTATGATTCCCCAATTTTTTGAATATGTGCATATACGTATATGTGTATATGTGAACCTATGTATATACAAGCTGTATATGCACATGCATATGTACATGAATATATACGTATATATGCATGTTTATCTTGTTCGCATGGCCAGTGAGATTCACTCTTAAGAAACAGATATATTCTCAATGTGCTAGCATCAAGTTTCTGAGGCTTTCAATTTAAAGTCCAGATTTCAGACTGTGGTAAGTTCATCAAAATAATACTGGCCACCTGTATTTACTGCTGCCATTTCCTCTGTCACGTATTTTATGATTATCATCAAAAATGGTTATAACCCCCACTTAGAAATTTAGCAAAAGAGGTGACATGATGTATAATTATCATCTTCAGCCCTCACAGAAATTTTGGAGTTCTTCTTATGATCCTATTGTCACAAATGCCAAAACATCAGAGAAAGGAGGGTTGTAATTTCAAAAAAAAAAAAATCTAAAACACTTGTTCTCCAAAAAAACCTATACTAAGCCTCCTTTGCTTCTAAAGATTGCATGATCAAACTGAGCAAGGCAGTGAAGTCTGTAATCCCAGGACTCTGGGAGGGTGGGGAAGGAGGATAGCCAAGTTTGAGCCCAGGCAGCCCAGGCAACTTAGTGACTTAGCAAGACCTTGTTTCAAGATGAAAAATTAAAAAAAAATTAAAATGGAGTAGGATTTGGCCCAATGCACAGGCCTTGGGTTCAATTTTCACTGCCAAACAAAAAAAAAAAAAAAAAAAAACAAAAAAAGGAAGAAAAAAGAATCCATAATCAAATTTATTCAAAAAATAGCTACTGATAGTTGAGATCTTACAAGCACTCAAGAAATTCATGAAGATGCATTGGTTGACTTCTTCAAAGAATTCTATGAAATGATCAATATTATCTTTTATTTTAAAATTAAAAATATTGAAGGGTAGAGCATTGTGGACTGTGTTCAACATTTACAACCAAACAAAACCAAAACAACAAAAACAAAACCCCACAAATGAAAACCGAGCATGGAAGCCACATCTGGCTCCAAAGCAGTGGCCTTCTCATTGTTTCTGGGCCTAGCCCTGTTAGCTAGTGGGCAGAATTTCAACTCCAATGTAAGTTCGCTGAAATGCCTGGCAATTTCAGCAATACTTTATACCTTGGATCATTAATTTCATGTAAGGAACTCTTCCCTCCCAACTTCCCACATCATCACATAAAGCATACTACTCCAAGTAGTATGCATGGAGTAGTAAATAAACTCCAAGCCAAATTGACAGGAGAGCCTGCTGGTTCCACCTTCCTGAAACACTGTCTGAATTGTCACTAATCCCGTTCACTTCCTATTTCAGTAAGTACTGGCTTCCTCAGCACTGCCTTCTTATGGAAGGAGTTGAAGGTTTTAATGCCACACATGTCATCTTCAGCCCCCATGGAAATTTTGCAGGTCTGCTCTCATGGTCCTCCTGTCACACCTAGACTACGTGCAGCCTCCCCTGTGGTCTTTCCTCAAGTTTATGAGTGAAGCCTTGGGCTATGGTCAACCTCTTCTAATTTCTTGGAATCATCTCCTCAGGGTCCTTCCTGAATCAGTTTTTCCTGGCTGTAAAATCTGCTGCTAGAGATGAAGTTTGGTGACTCCAATGAAATTAAGAACAAAGTATAGTGCAATATCCAGGCCACAGAATGGCTACTGAACACCTCGGATAGAACTGAGTAACACTGTTTATGTTACGTCAGGGGCAGCATTACTTATGTTGAGTAAGGATGCTAGTGCTAGTTCATCCTACATATCTTAAGATACCACAGTTTTAAATCTTAGAAACTATGTACATGACCTCCAAGCCCCCAATGGAAATATAACTTCAGGTCCATAGCATTTCCAAAATTATCAGTTAAGGAAAAATCATACATTACAATTTACAACTCTAGCACTAATAACCTAACAGATAAAATAATGCAACTCTTTGTACCTTTTTGGAACACATCACATTAGTTTCATCATGGCCTGTGAAATATTTATGGTATACATGACTGATCCAATATTAGCAAAGCACAATTAAAACCACAATCCCATACTAATATTAGGAAACATTTGTAATGCTTAAAGTGAAGTATATGATAGCTAATATCGCATTTATTTAACATATACCATGATATCATAGTGAAAGTCATTATGAATCTCATAATTATTTAAAATTCTATCTCTTTGTACAACAAAGCCATGTTCCGATTTTATCTCAATAACAGGGGCTAGAAACTACAACAAATTTTATATGTATTACAAAGTTTCTCCTTTATTATTATAACCAAAGTGTAACAATACATACAAACTGGAAAAAAATGTAATCATGCATACATAACACGATGTACTTAATTTGAATTATTTTCCATCTTAACACATGATTTCACTTTATCAAGTGTCAATGAGCATGTGGTGCTTTTGCGGTTCAAAATGTGATAACTAAATTTTATTGTAATGAATGACAACATTATGCTTGTGGGATACTGGGGATTGAACCTAGGGCTTTCACACTGAGCTCCATATCTAGCCTTTTATAATCTCTTATTTTGACATATGATCTTACTAAGTTGCTAGTTGCCTAGGTTAGACTACAATTTGTACTCTTCCTGTGTCACCCTCCCAGAGTCCTGGGGTAACAGGCATGTGCCACCATGCTTGGTTTCGTGATAACTTTTAGTAAAACAAGTCAGTCAACATCAAAGACTCTTTTTAATGTTAACTGGTTAAAAAGAAATTTGACATAGACTACATAATCTTATAATTGTACTTATGTCTTCCAGACCTTTCAAATGAATATTTCTCTGCCACAAGTCTCCCTTTCCTTTTATTAAAATCCTATGAATTTACATTTCTAAAAAGGGATTAGGTTGCTTTATAGTGGGATCTGTTTGCTTTAAAAATGATAATTTTCAGAATAAATGAACCTTTTATTCAAGTTCTTAAAGATCATTTTAATGAATCTATTTTTATAATACAATTGCCTTTTCACATTTATTGCTGTCCCAAGTACAATAAGATTTTTTTATGGAGTGTCTCAAATTACACACTTCATTATAATAGAAGTTGATTTAATTAATTGCTCTACAATAACCATTTAGACTTCTTTTTTATAATTTTAAATTTAATTTTATGGTACATTTTAGGTATACAATATAATGACATTCATCTTTGGAAATTTGCACCTTTACATAATCTCTCTTGGTTCTTATTTTTTCCCCCTTCCCCTGCCCTCCCTTCAACCCCTCCATTCCTCCCTATTTACAAAGACTTTGTTTCCGTTTTTTCATTTTCTCATATTAATTCCATTCCCTTCTTTCCTTTCCCCTACCCCTCCCACTTCCCCTTCCCCTTTGCCCTTTCTCTTCCTATTTCACGTTATCTATTATACTTTTTAGTCCTTATTAACATTTCAGTTTCTCACACCTGAGAAACTATTCATTATTTACACGTGTGTCCTATTTATTTCACTTAAGAGTATAACCTCAATGTGCTCCATTTAGCTATCAATGTTTCTAGTTTCTCATTCTTTATGGCTCAGTAGTACTCCATTTTATAAAATAAAACACATTTTACCATTTAGACTTCTGAGTCATTATGTTTTATTTGTGATGGAGACAAAACTTTAAAGATTTCCTTTTAAAGAAATGTATATATTGTCAAAAGAAAGCATTATAGTTGATTTATTTAAGCAGACCTGAAAAATTCTTTTTAAAAATAACAATGTTTTATAAAAGATTTTATACTATAAAGACAGAAAACTAAGAAAGAAAAACACAGAGAGAGAAAAATCTAAAACATGTTCCTACTTACCAGGTGTGAAGTTGTAACGAGCTGAAAATCCCATAGACTCCAGTTCTCCATCAGCAAAAAATTTAATCCACAGAAATCTTCCACTGGATTTTATTACAGGTGGATTTTGTTGTCCACAAAAACGTCCAATTATTGGAGAAAAGCCAAAAGGTCCATCTCGAACTTCAATATGATCAAATTTGCATTCCCAAGACGGTTCAATAGAATATTTTTCATCAAAGTAAAGTTCAATGCACTGTCTTGGGGCAGCTGTGAAAAAGAAAGATTATGTCTTGAAGGCCATTTCTTATATATTTAGGTGAATTTTGGGGGTTCTATTTCAGGTTTTACCTATACACTTTTTTCTAACTCTGCTGATGCCATGTGTGGAAATGCAATAAATGGAGATGACAGTTAATATTTGAAGGAATAATTTCATAAAAATACCAAAGGGGTGCTGGTCCTTAAAACTGATAAATTTGCACAAAATGTCATTCTGATACAAGTGCCAACAAAACTAACATATCACAGTACTTTTGCAAAAGCCTGCTAACGGAGATTTAAAAGGTTGAGTGGTACTGTTCTCTTCTCTTATGTATTCTGGAGTGCCTGGTTTTAAGATCAGAAACCACTTGAGAATTGTTCAGCATAGAGTTACATAATCATTCAAGTAGTTCCAGTCAGGTGTACTGATGAGATCCCAATTCATATATAAGGATATCTGAAGTAGTTTTTCTAGAGCAAAAATCTGATCCTGCACACTCAGTATAATCTTTGGCATGTCTCTATCAGCTGCAGGACAATGATCAACAGCCTTGACCTGCAAGAGCCTTACTGACATCGCGCTTTCAGGATTCTATCACCTTACAAGGATCCCAAACTAGGACCACTTCAACATGTCATGATTTCTAAGATAGTACACCCTTTCAGGCTGCTATGCATTTTTCTCACTTTCTTCCATATCAACATACATACAATTTAACTCCTCTTTATTTAAGAACATCTTGTTTAAATGGAACTCCACTCTACATCTGTTCATGAAAGGCAAGACCCATACTTATTTAGCTTTCTTTTCTCAGCACAGAATTTGTCACTAAGGATTCCTCCTCCCAAATCTTTTTGAGTGAATTATAAAATGAACTTATCTTTATAAATGTTTTTATAGCCTTCTAAAAAAACCATGGAAAAGCCATATGGGATTACCAATCATATAAACCACCATTTGACTGTATTATCTAATGTTCTCCCATTCTTCCCTTGTGAGAAGTCCAAAACAGACTAAAATTCTGTTATATTCAGCAAGGATACTCTGGAATGGCTGTAATATCAGTTGAAATATCAGTGCACATTTGTCCAGGTTGGCCCCCAGCTGTTGCTCTGAGATGTTGGAGTGCTTCCCTGGTCCTTCCCTCAGAGTCTTACAGGTTCAGACTGGGCACAGCACAGCCTGTTGCCAATGTGGTCAACAACCGTTCTGATGGCTGCTATCCATACTCTGGTAGTTCTCAAATGTGTATTGGATATCATCCCTGATGACCTAAATATTCAACCCTTGTACACACGGATGTCAAAAATTTATATAGTATTGAGATATACGAAGACCTGGGAATCAGAGACTTGCAGAACATAATATAATCCTACTACTCTCCAAGTATAAAATTAAAAATCAATTGGTAAAAGGTCAGTTTGTGTTCAAAGATTATTTTATGAAGTATTTTTAACCTCTGACAGTATTTCTTACTTTTCTAGGATTGAAAAGAGATATTTATAACACCTATTAGAAAAATTAGGCATAATTTTATCTAATATTAATGTATATTGCAAAGGTCAGCATACATAGAATCCAAAATAGTGATAGATTTGAGAAAGTGTCTGTCAAATATTTGAAATCTGGAAATTTGAACATATCCTAAGAAATCACCTGGAAAACCACGTATTAATCTAAAAGTAAAGAGGCAAATCCTTAAGCAACTGAACATGTTTTGGATTTTGGACTAAATATGCCATTTGCATGCATTACTATTCCACAGAACATGTCTGCTTGTTCATTTCCACAGATCATGTCTGCTTGTTATTTCCTCATGGTAAGTCATGGGGAAATAAACTATTTAAGAATGTGGGGTAATTCTTTTAGAGGTATAGAATATATGGTTAGGAAAAGGTAAAGAAATGAGAAGAGTCCTGTGCTAATTTACTGAGATATTTGTCTATATCCTCCCATTTCCCCATTAGGAAATACATGATTATATTACACAAATTTAATTATTCTTACCTTCATTTTTATTGTTATTTAAATTCTGTCCCACATGGATAAACAAATTCTCCAATGTCTCTTTCAAAATGATGCTATCATTATGACTTTTGAAAACAATTCATTTTCCTATGGTTCAGGAAACTTTAACTTTCCTGTTAACATTGTCTACATATACCTGCATAGGAAAAGTCCACTAGCTGAATTTTAAGAGATAGTAAAATAACTTTTTAAAAATAAGTGTGCTATATAACTCTTCTTGTAAATTTTAAAAATAAGTGATTATGGCATAAATAAACTATGGAAGCTTTCTAGGTTCAATTCCTTGAACTTCTATTTTCTTCAAGTTCAAATCACTCCATTCACAGCTGCTTCATATGTTAACATTTTCCCTGAACTGCCTAGGATAAAACAAAACAAGACAAAACAAAGCAAAACAAAACACCCTGAGGTTCCTTTATGAGAATCCTCAACCCGTTGGTGAGTCCTTGGACATGTTCTACACTATAGGCAGTCTCACTTGAATAGTGAACATTTATACATTTTATTTCCTCCAATTTTAGGGTGTTTCAAGACCAGCAGAAGTCCATGAAAGAATCTTTCTTACTGTGACTGAGATTCCACCTGTATCATTTATCACAGACTGTCTAACCACAAGAGATCTGATCAAGTACTTGTCCCTTTTTGACTTTACTTTTATTTTTACCTTTTCTTGTATAGGACATGCTACCCATTTTAGAGCTAAAGATGTACAATTTGCCCCATTATTAAAAAAAGAAAAGACAAAGGAATGTACTGCCTGTCAAGCATGAATTCCACTGCCCACAAATACCACCCACTGCCCTTACTTCTACTGGGAGCTGCTCCTGTCCCTAATGTGTCAATGAAAGTTTATCCTAAAGTCACTAATATTCATTCACTTTATGAGACATCTCCATAAATACCAAAATTGAACACATTTTCCCCCCTTAAACCCTCTTTTTGTTCCACGAATATTTCTTCTCTGGTACGGTGTTTCCATTTAGTAAGCAGCCAGCAAAAATACCTTTAGTAGTCCTGGGATTCTCTATTCCCTTCCTGATTCCCACATTCCACATCCTAAATACTTCACATTTCTTCCATTCATTCCATCACCAGTACTGCTTCTTTAGTTCAGGATTTCAATATGACTTGCTTGGTCTTTTGCAATGGTTTCTTAGTTTGTGTTCTTTTCCTTCATTACTTCCTAAAAAATCTTACCCTGTTGTCTTTCTACTTAAATTACTTCAACAGCACTCTATTGTGTACTGATTAATGTATAAACTTCCATGGTGGGACAGGTAGAATACTCCTTTATCCAAGACCATGTACCTCCTCTCTGTTTCTCTCTTCACCAGTGAAGAGACTCGGTCTCTTTCACATCTCCGAACTTCGCACATACTCTTTTGTATAGAAGATGATTAATTCCTGAATGTTCTTTGGAAATGAAAGCTAACATCTCTTCCTTACTGTCCTCACTTTAGTCTTTCTACCCTAACCATTCTGTGCTGCATTGAGGTCCTTTTATATCGTCTACTGAAAGGAGCATAGGTCCCAGGTCATATTGTAAGTACCATTGGTGTGCAGTCTGTTTTGTTCAATGTTCCCTAAACTGTAGTTTTAAGAGTAGTTGCTCAATATTATGAAATAAATGTATAAAATGTTTCAAAAAGGGTACAGAGTCAGGAGTGGTGCTTTGCATATAAATCTTGCCACTCTGGGAGGCTGAAGCACAGGGATGGCAAGTGTGAGTCCAGCCTGAGCAATTTAAAAGAGACTTTGTCTCAAAATAAAAAATAAAAAAGGGGCTAGTTATGTGGCTCAGTGCAAAGGCCCTAGGTTCTACTCTGAGTACCCCACAAAAAACAAGTGGAAAATCAAGACTACTAATAAAAGGAGGTTCTATTTATTTTATGTATCTATTTATTTTATTTATTTATCTATTTATAGCTTTGTCCTGATGTAATTACAAATCCATGAAAATTTTACATAATATTAAACCAAAATGTTAGCAATGCTTTTCAATTACAAGCAATAATAACAATGAAAGCATAATTTACTTCTGAATTAATCTCTAAAGTAAAAGAACCAATTGATTTTACTCTTTATAATGATTTAGAGATTTAAACTATTGTTATTTTAAAATGCAAACTATGTCATGTGAATCTAAGCAAAGCATTTAACCTTCATTATCTGCTTCCTCATCAGTAAAAGGGGCCCAAATACCTATTTCTTATGATTAAAATTTTTTTTTTATTTTGAAACTTTTACATAGTATTCAACAAGCACACTATTTTTACATGGAAATTATATTTATGGTATATCTTTAAAGTTTTAATACATGTTTTTACAAATACATGTTAATACATGCTATTTGTGATATATATAATTAACAAATATGTATTATTAACTTAATAAAAAATTAATTTCAGTACAGAATCTCTATTATTTCAATTTCCTTTTCATCAAACTTCAGATGTCTATTTTTCTTTTTTTTTTAATATCAGAGTTTATGTTTGCCTTCTTGTAACTTGGCGTATTTTTGCTAAAAGTTCTATTTTAAGCATGATAAGTGGAGAGGAAATATTCTTGCCTCATAAACTACCATGAGAAACAGTACTATTTCTAAATAGAAATTCTTAAAGTCAGTTGAGCAAAAAGTCTGTTTCTTGTGAAAGTTTTCTCAAATGAACATACCCGTGGTTTTTAAGTGCATATTGAGCACATGTAGCTTTTTCATTAAGGTAGCTTTATGTATGTGTGGGAGTGGTTGTAAATTATAGACTGTTTAGAATTAACACCAAATATTGAAAGTTTCCAACACTACATGAAATGTTCACATTTATTAAAAAGCTATATTTAGTAGAAGAATTTCAGGGTTAGAAGAAATTATACATGTTCTGAGAAGTGATTCTTTTCAGTAATATTTATACTTCAAGTTGAAAGAAATGATAAAAGAAACCATCATTTATTAGAATTCTTACTTTTACTTTAATATGTGATAAAGCACTTTTTAGCAAAATATATGGTAACCAGGGGCCAGGGATTTAGCTCCATGGCACTGTGCCTGCCTTGTAGGCACAAGGTCCTGAGTTCAACCCCCGGTTTCAAAACAAAAACCCCAAAAACCCCAAATGGTAACCTCCATTCAGATTAATATTTAGAAAACATTGATTATCAACTTGTCTCTGGCATTAATGGTTTTTCATGCTTTAATAACATTAAAGAAAAATAACATGTATAGGTTATTCCAATCATTGTTAAACTAATAAAAATATTACTTTCTCAAACTGTCACACTTTAGGTAATATTATGGCAACTCTATCCATTCCATTACTTTTACACTGAAAATAGACAGCTACAAAATAAGCTCTTATGTTGTTGACTTGTTTTTATTTCCCGGAATACTTGTTCATAAGCCATTACTGATAATTTCAGTAATTAGCCTGATTCCAGATTTTACAGTTATTTGCTCCACTCAGAGATACTTGTGTTCACTACCTCCAGTGTCTACTTTTGTTTTGTTTTTTTTTGGTACCAGGGATCGAACTCGGGTCCTTCCGCTTGCGAGGCAGGCGGTGGAACCACTGAGCTAAATCCCCAGCCTCCTCCAGTATCTACTTTTATAATGTCTATCTGTACAGTCTCCATGACAGGAATGGAGACGGTCAGGTTTTGGCCTCTGTTCCCCCGTATGGCACTCTCCTCCCCTTACCTTCTATGATGTAGATGCACTCTTGGTCAGGGGGGTACTTGCTAGGATAGTTGGGAGAGGTAAAGATACCTCCATTTGCATGTTTTGTCCACGTTCCACACTGCACTGATTTCTGTGTTTCTGAAGTGGTTTGCTTCTCTGTAAAATATAAATAAATAAGTAAATTTTAAAAGAATCATCTAATTTTCTATAACACTAAAAATAGGACATTGTTATAATATCCATTAGTAAATTAATTTTGAAAGGCTCTGTTAGTCAAAACCAATCAATTATACACACTGTAAAATATCCAGACATTCTGGAACATTAAGAGTATGGGGAATATAGGGAAATGCAAAATAATTAGAGGTCTTCCACTAGCATTTTTCCAAAGAAACACACCTGTTCCTTTCTTGGTTGCCCCAGAGAAATGGAGGATGATTAAACTTGCTACAACTGAAATAGAAAAGAAAAATTAGAAAGAGATAATATGAACTGAAAGGACCAAATCTCATAAAAACATAATAAGATTTAAGGATATAATGATACCAAAGCAGATTAATGTCATATTGTTAACTGTTACAAGTTGACTCAGAACTTCCAAAAATTAATTCAAAATGTACAAGAGAAAACTTGGGGAATCACTTAAGGAAGCAGTGCATGTTTATAAGGGGTAAGATCCAAACTCCTAAGGTAAATGCATACCTCAAAACTAAAAGATAACATTATTCTCCTCTACTAATGGTCATATAGATTACAGTGGGATTTCAAGACCTATGCTGTTATTAATCTGTGCTTCGTGGAAAGGCTTTGCCAGCATCTCTAAAGAAAAAAAGAGGGGCAGTAGGTAACAAGAGAGAAAGGAAAAGCAAACAACAAGAAAGAAATCTGTGATTGATCCCAACATACTGCCAATGCACTTATATTTTAGAAAAATAAACAGGCAAATCCTGCAGGGTGCTGGGGAGGAAGAACAAGAGCAAAACAGATTAATGTGGATTGTAGGCATTAAGCACCATTATAAAATCTTGCTTACAAAAATGTAACAAACTACCCTGACCACAGCCCTTCTAAGCTGTGAATTTAATCTTTTCTAACTTTAACTTTGAGTCAATATTTAGTGTTATCCAGAAAAAAATGAGTACGGTTTTTAGGAGCATTTTATTGAGTCGTTGAGGATCAGAGACTGATCTGTAATTTCACAGTAAATCTGCAATGCCATTATAACCTGAACCTCTTTTCATTTCTCTTCTCATGATTACCTCAACAATGGTACAAATCTAAAACTAGTCAAGTAGTTAAGTCATCTAGCATTCAGAACTCCTAATTTTTCCTCTTCTATCTGTTTTTTTAAAATTTATTTCGCCTCCCAATTATATAAAAGATCTATATTCTGATATTTCCACTTAAATTAATTGTGAGGAGGGGGTATATTTCATTATCATTTCAGTATTTCAACTAAGGTTTAGTCTAAGAGCTTATGAATTTATCCCCAAACATTATTCTAAGAAAATTGGAAAATTGGGCTGTGATATTAATATCTGATCAATCATCAAGAGACCATCTATTCCTTAGATTTAAAAATGTAGTCATTGTTACTGTGTTTGTGTGTGTCTCTGTGTGTAAAAACAGCAATACATAGCGGAAACATCACCTTGTCTTGGCACAGCTCTACACAGAGAGAGACAGACATTCGCAGAGACGTTGCACATTTGTTTACTCCGCTCTCCGTTTGGAGGGACTCACGCTATGTAATGTGTGGTGTTGAACTCTTCGGCAAAGCAGATCTCAACTGCGTGGACAGGATTAGGACTCTAATCCTCGCCTTTTAATGTGAGATTTCCACCACACATTTTCTTCCATGGCCAGTTCCTGATTGACTTTTGATGCTGTTTGCCTCCACTACCTCCCCACCTTACACTGCATGCTTTGCCACGCACTCAGAAGCAGCCAGCCAGAGTTCCAGGTCTAGCAGGCAGCAGAGTGGAGACTGCCACTTGCTCTTCCAGGAGCCTTGGGCTCAGGTGTGACTTCTACTACCTACGAAACTGAGAGTGTGGGTCCCCAAGCTCTGCAAATTCGTGCAAAAGGAGTATTTCTTCTTGTCCCACCAAGTAACCACCCCGCTCCCTTGCTGTTTCCACCTGCGCCCTCGCTAGGGCTGCAGATTCCCCGCATGTGCGTGCTCTGCCCGACCCTCAGAGCTGCCTACACAGAGACTGTTTTCCCTGGCGGGCTCTGAGGTCGAGTGACGCCTGGCTGCGCGCCGCCCCCACGCTCGGCTCTGTGATGCTGCAATACAGAAAGTTTACATCGGCCGCTAGACGCGCGTGGACTGCGGGGTCCGGCTGGAGCGCGCGGCCGGCTTCTCCCCTGCGCGTTCGGGGAGGTGGGGGGGCCTGGCACCTGGGGAGCGGCGCGGCGCGGCGGGAAAGGTACTCACTGTGAAACAGACTGCGTCCATGGATCATGTCTGTGCGTTACACCAGAGGCTCCGAGCTCCACTAATTCCATTTAGAGACGGGAAGACTTCGGTGGTGGGGGAGCGGATGGAGGGGTCCAGAGGTTTTAAATATGCAAACCAAGAACAAAATACAGGGGGGAAAGCGATAGAGACAGGAGAGAGAGAGAGATCCGAGCCCACACAGCAGCCAGATCCGAATTAGTCTGTCCTCTGCCCCTGGCTCGCTCCCCGTCACCGCCGCGAAGCCAGCATCCCCACCATGACGCTCGCATCACACCCGGGCGCCGACCGCCACCGTCGCCACCGTCGCCACCGCCGCCGGCAGCAGCCTCCTCCTTTGCATCACCGCCGCCGCCGCAGCTGTCAGGAGGACGCGCGGGCAGGCAGGCGCGGGCGGCGGCGGGCGCAGGGCGAGCCCCGGGGCGCTCGGAGCCGGGGACGGGCAGGGCCGGGCCGGGCCGAGCCGGGCCGGGAGGCGGGCCGAGCAGAGCGGGGCGGGGGCCGGTCCGACCGACGGCAGCGACGGCTGGGGCTCGCTCAGTCCCCAGTCTCGTACACCACGAGCGGCAGGTGGGAGCAGCCTCCCCGGGAGGGTGTCCAGCAGCAGCCCTTCTCTCTCCAGCCCTTGAGGATCTTCCGTTGAGGCATTGAAGACAGGAGGAAGGGGTCCGTCATCGGCTCGCCGGGCTCCGCGCCACCTCTGCGATCTTGCGGAGAGAGGAAGGGGTGGGTGGGCGTCTGGGAGGAGGGCTGGAGGGTGGCGGAGGGGAACGGGGGTGGCCTGAGGGGGCGGGGAAGGGAGGGAGGGAAGGGAGCAGGAAGAGGGCAGAGTTACCAAGTGAGCGCCTTAGTCATAGCCCTGGGCTGCTGGACCCTCCTGGAAGCCAAGAAGCGAGGAGAAATCGGGCAGCTGCGCGCGGCCGGCACCCCCAGAGCTGGTGCGCGGCGGACTGGGGCGGCGACAGCAAGGACATCACAGCTGCCTGGATCCTGGGGGGAGGGGAGGGGGCGGGAGTGAGGACCCGGCTGGGATCCCTCACTCAGCCCGCCCGCCCGGGAGAAGGGGCGAGAGTGGAGCGGGCAAATCCCCAGCTGGACCTCGGCGCCGGAACAGAGGTGGGGAAAGGGGAGGGGCCAGCCTGTGAAAATCCCCTTTGGGGTTCGGGTTTTTCACTTTTTGAGGGTTAGAAATTGCAGCGGGGTTGCCTCCCAGCCCTTAGCTTCCTTCCGCCGGTCCCAGGGGAGCGAGAGCTTTGCAGCTCTCGGTCTTCTCTAGGGCGAAGGCTTCTCCGTTTTTGTCGGTCTGGAACCCGAGGCCGGGTGCTGGAGGAAAGGGCGGGCTGTAAAAGTTTCCGGATAATCCCCTGGTCAGAAGCGGAGGCTGTCGCATCAAATGCCGTGCAAAGAGGCAGGTTCCTGTACTGTACCTTTCCCCTCCTCAAACGATTTGAAACAGCCCCGAAGGCAAACACGGCTCACCCTACCCCCCACATGCAAAACGCGTGCTCGTGGCGCTTTAAACTCGGGGAGAAAAAGAGTTGGTAGAGCAGCAGCACCAGGAGATCCGGAGCTTGTAAAAAGCGAATAAATGAGCAGGAAACAACCGAGCAGCTGAGGCAGCGCCGCGGGAGCCGGAGCGCGGGAGTGCGGGGAGTCCCTCCCAGGCAGCTCCGCCCCCCGCCCAGAGGCGTCCCCCCCTCCTCGGCCTCTGCGGACTCCGCCGCGCCCGCCGGACCTCGAGCACGCAGAGGGGTCCGAGCTCCGTCACTGCCCGGGCGGCCCGGGACCTCCCCGTGACGCGCCGAGGACCTCCAGCCTCCGGAGCCGGGACTTCGCTCCAGGTGGGGATGGAGGCGTTGAGGAGCTGCACGTGGGGAGAACGGAGGGGTGTAGACTGCGGGCCGGAAGCTGGGCTGCAAGGGGGGGGGGGGGGCTCAAAAGGTCGAGGAGAGAAGAAAGGGCCTTGGAAGGAGAAAGGAAAGCGCTGGTAGCTGAGTTGCTGCCGTGGAGGTCCTGCCCGTCACCTGCCAGCACCTGCTGCTGTGTCCCGAGACGCCCACGTGGATGTGTGGGTACGCGAGGGTGTGGGCGCTCGCCGGGGCCCTGCCCACAGATCCTCCCCGCTCCGGGAGAGGGTGGTCTCCTGCCCAGAAATTGTGACCAGGAATAGGGGTGTGAACCTCCAAGTCCAGAGGGGCTTCCGGAGACTCAGTCGCAACCTGCAAGACTCCAGACTCCAAGCTTTTGGTTCCGGGGGGGCGGGGAGGGCGGTAAAGACCAAGTAGAGGTATGTGTCCCTTCTCTTAAGGAAAGGGGGGGGCAGATTTCTCGGGGGGGGGGGGGGGATCGCGCCTCCGCAGAGCTCCAAGTCCAACAGAACCCAGGCCTGAGCCTGAGAGAGGAGCTACAGACTCAAGAAAAGGAAATGGAGCGAGGATGGGTGGAAACTCGGTGAGTGTCTGCCCGCGCAGTACTTGTAAAAGGTAAAAGTATAGGGGGACAGCAGGTCCCGCTGGAGTCCTGTGTCCCACGTGGAGAGCTAGTGTGAAGGTTGGAGCCCGGAAGCAGCGGTGGGCGTGGAGTTGCAGAGGGAGACCCTCTCCTCACCCAGCTGGGAAGAAGGCGAGCCGCTGGAGTCTGTCAGCAGACCTGTTAGCAGAGGAGTGGCTGGGTGACAGAATGCCTGGGAAACAACAGTTTGGATCCGGTTCACCCCTGGAGCAGAGCGATGGGAGGCCAGTGACTGCAGAGATGATGGTTTCATATTGGAATCTATCTGGAGATTGGATGATCATTACCTTTCACATCTAAATATGCCTTTTATAAGAAAATGGGCCAAGTTCTCTAGTTAAACGATGGAGACACTTAAAATTGTTTTTAAAAACTGCACTGTATTTAATAAGATTTTAAGATAGCAGAATGAAAACTTTGTTATGCTAACACCATATCTCAAGTACCCATTTCCTGCTCCTTTCCCCAGACGAGTTTCCCAGGACACAGATTTGGTAACCTTGCCAGGGAAGTGGCCATCCCTGATGTGTTAGACAGGTGGTCCTTTGATCAGAAGAAAAGATACAGAAAATTCAGGAAGGAAATCCCAGGGAGGGGGAAAAGGTCCCTAACTTTTGAGCATGCCCCCATTTGAAGTCAAATTCTCATAGTGGCTTCTGACCGATAATGCCTGCTGCTATCCTGGGCAGTGCCTGGGGCTGAAGGTTTGTGTACCTGCTCCACCCTCAGGGCCAAGAGTGAGTGTGCACCTCCTGGACCACCTCAGGACAGACCCACAGAGGGGCTGTGTCACCTGAGACTGACCCAAAGCAGACGTGGTGCAATGTTTTGCTTGAGGAGCCTGTCCTCTGCTATTTCGCACACACTCCCATACGCACACACTTCTAACTCTCTACGACATCCTGCTTGCTTGGAGAGCTGCCTTCTTATTTTTGAGTCCCATGATCACCACTTGCTGAGTAATGCTACTTCCCTAATACAGGGAAAATTATATATATTTTCTGTGTAAAAGCAACATATGGGAAACTTTCAGCTTTTCCAAGGAAGGTTATTTGTGCATATGGTCAAATTACATGAGGTGCTTTATTTTGAAAGCAAAAACTGGTAAACTGATAGCTTTTAGGAGTTAAATATGGTGTCCTAGAAGAGAATGTTCTTATTAGAGTTGCCCAAAGTTAGGATTAAAACTGGCTGCAAGATAATACAGAATTAAAGCTTTTTGGACCCAATTAAGTGTTTGTGGTTTCTTTTTAGCTTATATCTCTATAACAGTGATAGGTAAGGAAGATTTTCAAAACCCTCAATGAATTTGTGTAGGCAACTTACACGTAAAATTCAAATACATAATATTTGTCTCTATGCATATGATTCTCTATAGAAAAAAAGCCAGGGTCCCCAAGGGTACTTCATTAATTCTTTCTGTGAGACTGGCAACATTTTAAAAGTCATCTTTCTATTCCTAAAGAGATGATATTAAAAATAACTGAAAGAAAATAATGCCTCTGAAACATTCCATATTACATAGTAGTTTTATTTCTAAGTAACATTTTATTCAGATGGTTACAAGACATAAAAATGTGTTTTTCCACTTTATTCATCAATATACAAGTCATAGTTTATCAAAAACTTAATAAATAATTTGCTGCCTAGTGGAATATTTTTGCAATTTATTTCCAATACTCTATGATGATCTGGCTTCCAGCAATATTGATGAAGCCATTTCTCTTTTATAATCTGTAAGTGTATCCAATCAGAGTAAAAAGTCATCATAAAGAAGAAGATATGTCAAAATCTTTGAAGTCTGACATTTAAATCAAACAAGATTACTCTATGATGATGACTAGGGAAATATAAAATATGTTTTCCTTATAAGTATGAATATACTGAGTTCTTAGCACAGGAATACCAGCCTCTTGCAGGTGAGAAACTTGTTCAATTAATATTTAACTAGTACTTTGTGATATGTAGTTACTGTCCATGTTCTTTCACATCATGTCACAGTTGTGCTCCAGAGACAGTATATTATGTGTTCTACTTAGGAAACAAGAATAAAAATAATTTCATGCTATACCAATCTATGCTAAAAGTTTAGAAAAATTTAATTTCATTATGACTGATATTTGACAATGGCTTATAAAAATAACATGGAGTTTTTTGTAATCACAGAATAATTAGTTCTATAAATCCGCATAGACCAAAAGACTACTTCTAATGATACATCCCGAGTTTGAAAGGAAGGTGTAAGCTTTTGTAAATGTGCTGCCTTTGTAGTAAATATCATATCACAACATCTATTCACAGCTACTTTGGGGAAAAAATAAGTTTCTATCATTTAAAAAAGGGATTGAATCATATTTAGGAGATATAAAATAAGCTGAAAAGTAAATCTACATGTTGTAGGCCAAAATGTGAATACAAACTAAACCTTACTTTAAATTGCTAAGTCAGATATATAATGTTACTTTTGGTATGATATTCATTTTTATTCTTCATTATATAAATTAACAAGTCACATAATTTTAATAACCCTGGCTATAAGGACATAAAATGTTATTATGATTTGTTGCTATGTCATAAAGGAAAATAATAAAAACCAAGATTTGCTTGTTGAGATTAACCCTGAATATTAAGGTAAAGAGATCTTATATCTAACTCAAGAAATACATTTTAAGGAGAGAAATAAGTTTTGGTACATGAAAGTAAATAATGAATGAAAACCTTGCTATTTTCTAAAAACAAACAAACAGAAAAAAAAAAAAAAACCACCCTGCACAGCCATTTATCTGTTATTCTGTCTTTGACTTTCCATTTTTCTCTTGTTCTTTTTTTTTTCTTCTTTTTTTCGTTACCAAGGATCAAACTGAGCACCTTGTGCTTGCAAGGCAGGTGCGCCACCACTGAGCTACATCCCTGGCTCTCTCTCTTATTCTTGATATGATCCAAGGAAATGTCTTGCAACACTTCATTGACATTTGCAAGGCAAGAAGAGAGGTATGAAATAGCTTTCTTCTTAGTTTTAGGGTAGAACAAGTTATAAAATAATATAATTTCAGAAAATGGCAATATAGGAGTAGAATTTCTGTGGAGCAGTTATGGTTATGATACTTTTCAAAAACCAAGAGAAAATATCATATTATAAGCAAATTATTATTTAAAATAGTCTTTTAATAGTCATTCAAATTAGTCTTCAAATTTGTTTTCTAATTGACATACCCAGTTCTTTTATTTATATATTGCTCTAGGACATAAAAGGATTTATTCTGGTTATTACCAGACTATCTAACATTCATGACTTCGGTCACAATCACATTCTCTTCTAATAGAATGAGAAAATGGTTCTAATAGAATGAGAAAAAAGTTTTGTTGGAAATGACAGAAAGCAATAATATAGCAAGAGGAACCCTGAAAACTGTCTCAACACAGTCCTCTGAACAGGGTGAGTCTATATCAACAGGACCAAGAAAGAAGAAAAGGAAAAATAATTGTATATATACTAGTATAGATTTCAATATTTTATTTAAAATAGGTTTGTTTTTTCCCATGCAGACTATAGGATAGAAGAGATCTTTTGTACTACAGTAACTAGTTATTTTCATTTAGACAGATTATGAGATCTGAGCTTATATCTGAATTGAGATTAGAGAGGAATACATTAAAGTCATTTTCATTTACAATTGGAGTACAGCAGAGGTCATATGAACCAAATGTAAGTGCCTATATAAGCATCTTCTTTTGAGTAAAGTCTTTTCTTTAGTCCACTTTTGGGTAATCTCAGCTTTACTTAAAATTTCTCATTGGCTCATAGTTGATCAAGTTCTTATATGTCAGCAGCCTATTTCATCAAAACAAGCAAATGATAATTCCATTCAGTTTCCTCTATCTTGAACTACTGCTTAACTCTGTGTAAGAAATCACCACACCTCTAGCCTTTCATTTGCACTAACATACAGTTTTGTGTCTTTCTCAACATTTTTATGACATTAATTTTTGCCACTTAGGGTATAGGACACAGATATAATGTGTGAGGCCTTGTTTTCCTGGTTTCCATATGCATTTTAATTAGAAATCTTTCATCTTATCCCATCTTATGATTTTAAAAATGAAGAAAATGAGGCCAAAATATGTGCAGTGATTTCTACAATGTCACTTTATAGGTAACATATCTGATAGAATTCCAGATCTTCACTGGCAAAAACAAACAAAAAACCCTGCTTATATTGGATTGTTTCACATGACTTCAACAAAAGAAAGCATTTTCTGTGTTTTGACACCTATACACTGCGAGCCAGATTATGAATGCCACACGAGCTAAGCCATTGCTGAAGTAATCAGTGTCCAAGAGAGTTGGAAAAATATATTCCAAAAATACACTAAAGAAAACAGCAAGTGCATTGTGGAGAGCAGCATATGATTCAAAAAACCCTTGGTAGAGAGAAAGTAAAAATCATAGACTGGTAAAGATATTGTTATTGCAAAGTATTACTGGAATCACACACAAATGCATCATAAGGGGAAAGCAGGTGGGTAAATCTTATATATGTTATCTGAGATAAATAATAATAACTTGACCTGTTAGAAAAGTAATATGATTTTTAAAATGTTTGAATATTATGTGTAAAAAGTTAAGAAGATTGAAGTCAAAAACATTTTCTTGAATGTCATGTCTGTCAATTTATGGATATATAATAGTCACTTAAACTTTCTTAGCTTATGTACTCTCATCTACAGGACAGGAATAACAGCACAAACAACTATTTAATAATCAAATGGGAAAAATAAATATAATACTGAACAAAATGCCAGACATATATACATACATATATATATTCCATCTATTCTTCTTCCATTGTCTATGTCCATATCTATAACTATCTTATCAAGGCATATGTTTTTAGGGTTTAATAGCATCAGAGAGAAAACAAAGAGCAAAAGAGGATGGGGCTGGATTTCCAATATTCCCTTCAAAGACATATCCTCAATGAATTAATCGCCTTCCACTAGGCCCCACATCCTAGAGTTTTGCTACTTCACCATAGTTCTGCAGGCTGGGGGTAAGGCCTTCAATACATGGTCTTTAGGGGACATTTAGGGTCAAACTCATAATAGGCTGAGAGGCACCTAAGCTAAGAAAACTTAGTACAGATCAAAGGTAAGCTCAATAGCCAATAGAAATAAATGTGAAAAAATTATTAGGAAAGACAAGAAATTGGTGTCCTGGCTTGAGCAAACTTGAGGAGGCTAGGCCTATGAGTAAGGCTGTGCTTAGGTGAAGACTAAGAGCTATGAATATAGATTTTCTGAAGAAGATCTTTATGAAAATGCCACGATCTCCTCTTTGCGTCACTCCAATTGCTTCTGACAAATATACTTTCCTTAAAAATTATATGGGTTTCCTACAGACGTTATTGGAATACTATCCATCAGATACAAATCACATTCTCGGATCTCTGAGCGAACTCCATTTTTGCCTTGGGATGAAAGCCAAGAATTAGAGAAAAAAATCCTTTAAGAATGTCACATGTCATATTGTCTAGTTGAGGAATTACAGGTGTATCTTGAAATTATTGGGCCATTTTTCCTCTGAATTTTCTGCTTGAATTTTAATCAAAGCTTAAATGTGCAACTTTGAGCTGAACTCAAACTTGAAGTCCTATTTCATTGGATATGCCCTGAATTTGACATATTTTTAAGTAATTTAATGTTGAGACCATTTTGTCATCTGAATAGGCTACTTTTGAGCTGGAAGCATGAGGATGAGAAAGAGGCTGGGTGAAATAGCAAAGGAAAGTAGTATGTGGCCATAGTGCAGAGCCATGGAAATAGTAATCATCATCTTTCTGTTTACTGCATGCCAATCACTCTTGGGTTGGGGAATTAAAAAAAAAATCAGAAGCTTTAGAGAATAGCACCATCTGGGACAGGGATATGGTACAGGGACTGAATAATATCTAATTTTTCTATATTGAAGCAAACTACAAACTCCCATCTCATAAACTCAAGTGGAGAAGAACAAACTAAGACTTGGAATTTGTTTGTTATTGATGTTGATGTTTTCTTAACATAAGTATCACAGTCACCATAGCTGCTGGTCCCAAAGGAATAACAAATTATTTCATAATTGTTGTGCAAGCACTCTGAAAGGAAAACCACATGTAATATGTGCACCAACATAAGAAAAACACCAAAATGAGAAGTTATTAAAAACCTCAAGAAGTTAGAAAGATGTGGTAGAATGTTCTCATTCAAGGGCGCAATAATTCCTTCCTCCATCTGTAATTGCTCCTTGACAATATGACCCTGGTATATTTCCTCAAAAATGTTGGGCTTTACTTTTACACCCACTAAACCTGGTCTTAATTGTGTGGTTTATTTGGCCAATAAGACAGCAAATATGACTCAGGCAGTGACTTGGCAAATCCTTACAAATTGGGGCTTTCGTTTTTGCTAGAGAAATGTGCTCTATCATTGTAAAAAGAATCTGGTAGAGACCTGGAAGGTGGAAGGTAGAGAATCTGGAAGGTGGAGGACTGCCTGGAGCATGAGCCATGCTGGTAGTAATCCTTAGACAGACTCCCAGCCAACTGTCAGCTCAGTGAGGTGATTTTAGAAAATACAGTACTAGATAAACATCAAAATATTGCTAGAGTGAGTAGCTTCAAGTATGACCAGACAAAAATGACCAACTGAATCCAGGTCAAATTGCTTATCTAAAAAAATCAACAATTTGATTATTATTTATGCTACTAAGTTTTGGATTCATTAATTTTATAATAATATATAACTAATACAGGAGGAAAATACTTTAGAAATATTAGGTGTAATATGATGACTTGCCTTGAATTTCAGGTATTTTGACTGTAATGTGTTGTAGAGTGGTTCTTTTCTGATCATGGTTCTTTGGGGTTTTATTGCCTCACTTATCTGTATGTTAGATTCTTTTTCCATTTTGGCGAAGTTTTCTGCTATGGCTTTTTATGCCCTTTGTACTGACTTCTGATTGTTCACTGATTCTCTTCATCTTAGTCTTTGTATCATTGGGCAACTGTTGGGTCCATTTTTCACATTCTCTTGTTGCTCTGAAGGAATATCTCATTAATGGATCACCAACCACAGGCTTGTCTTCTAGGGCTAACGCGCGGTCCTCATACTCATCACTTTTGCTGCCCACACTTCCAACAGAATTTTTAATTTCTTGGATTTGTCTAGGAACTTTTTTATGGACTCCAAGTATTTTCAATGCTGGGCATTCATGTCTTGCATCTTTTTCCTTAGCTCTGCTGCTTTTTTATTAGTATCTTCTATCGACTCACTGATTATGTCATAATCTGTTTAGTTATATCTTCTTTGGGCTCATCAAGCACCTATTAACCTGTTTTTTATGTCTACTGTTATCCTTTCATATATTTTAGCTATGTGGCTTTTGAATTTTCTCTCCCTTAGTGGCCCCTGGTATTTGTAAACAATGAAGTACTACTCTGCCATAAAGAAGGATAAACTTGAGGCATTTGTCAGTAGATGAATGCACCTTGAGACAATAATATTAAGTGAAATTAACCAGACACACAAGCTTAAATATTGCATGGTTTCTCTTACATGAAAAACTCAAAATATAAATAAAGAGCAAATCAACAGCTAAATATTAGGAAGTAAGGAGATCTGTTTCAAATGGGAAAGAGAAAAAAAGAGGGAGGGAAGGGGAGGAAAGGGAAAAGGGATAGAAAAAAAGAATTAAAGAAAAATAAAATGGAAATTGAGCTTTTGTAAATGGAAAAAGGACCAAGAGTTACAAGGAGTAGGGAGGGACGGGAAGGAAAAGGAACAAAAAACGACTTGAGTTATGTACATGTATCAACTACCCATGATAAATGTAATCATTATGTATCACAAACACATAGTAATACACAATGATGACTGTTGGCTGGGTGCACACCTGTAATTCCAGCACTCGGGAGGCTGAGGCAGGAGGACCACTGTGAGTTTGAGGCTACAATGGGTTAAATAGTGAATTCAAGGCCAGGGATTTAGCTCAGTGATGCCACCACCTGCCTCACAAACGCAAGGTCCCCAGTTCCATCCCCAGTACAAAGCAAAAACAAAAAGCAAAAAACCTAAAAATATAATGAATTCAAGACCAGTCTGAACTACATAGTGGGACTCTGCCTCAAAAAACAATGATGACTGTGAACTATATCTTGGAAAATTGCTAAATGTATTGAAATGGGCACAGATCAAGTACTTTCCTAGAAAACATCAGGAAAAAAATAGATGTAGAGAGTAAATATAAAAAGTTATGCACACATCTCACAATACAAAAAGGGTGAAAAAGTATTTCAAGTTAATAATAATATAATGAATGTCATAAAAAATTAGACCAAATACATATAGATTACTAATATATTTGGGAGAGAAAATATAAAACTAGAATCATATTTAAGAAATCAAAAACAAATAGAAAATTCTAAACGATAAGAAAAAAAACAATAATGGAAACCAACACAGATAACCTCCGGTAAAGGACAAGAAATAGATCGGCAGCAATCTCTTGTAACACTTGGCACAAAAATGTCAGTGGAGATATATCATTAAACTGGAGAGAGAAAAGAACTTGAACTTAAAATTTATATGGTGTTTCCATGTGTAAATATTGCATTGTCTCTGTCTGGTGTAAGAAACTGAAAATGTAAAGAGGGACCAAAATGTGTAATAAACCATGTGAAATAAGAAAAAAAATCACACAATAGGAAGGGGGAACTAGGGAGGGGGAAGGGGTAAAGGAAGGAAGGAAAAAGAAAAAATGAGAAAAGAAGGAAAAAATGGAAATTATTTTGTAAATAAGGAAGAGGAAGAGGAGTTGAAGGGAGGGGAGGGGAATGGGGAAAAAAGGAATCAAGAGACATCGTGTAAAGGTACGAATTCCCTGTGATGAATGTGATCATCATGTAAATCTAAATTGTACTAATAAAATTAAAAATGATTAAAATAAATAAATTTATATGTGTGCAAACCATTACTAAAGTCATGAGTAGAAAGAAGATCTCCTGTGTACCCAAATTAACAAATCCTTAGGTAGCACGAAGTGGCACAGACTTGTAATCCCAGTACTTTGGGAGTTGAAGCAGAAGAATAGAACGTTCGAGTCCAGCCTGAGCACTTTATTGACTTAGGGTCTGTTTCAAAATTTAAAAAATACAAAAAGATCTGCGGTTGTAGCTCAATGTGAAGGCCTTGAATTCAATACCCAGTGCTGCCCTCCCCCCAAAAAATCTTTAGGTGGGGTCCGGGGATGTAGCTCAGTGATGCCATAATGCCTGGCAAGAGCAAGGTCCTGAGTTCAATCCCTGGTACCAAAAAAAAAACCTCTTTAGGTGATATATTACAGCAAGAAAAATAATGACATAAAAAACATATTGCAATATGGAAATAAAATTCTAAGGAAAAGTCATTGTTTCTAGATAAACAGTAGATATCTATGTGTGTTATGGGCAAGATAAAAAGGACACAGAGAGATATGCGTGTTCTAAGGTTCTTGTCCTGTTTGGATTAAAAAATAAATTTTGAATATCAGACACTGGTAGGGAATGTTAGGATAGTTACATATAAATAAGTTATGCAATCACAATAAGAATTAAATTATAAAATATTCATGTCAGCTAGGGAAAATACAACACACCCAATGGAATGTACTAGTAAAGCAGTGATGACAAGTGAAGCAAAAGCAAAAGATGACAAATGGGAAGAAGGAAGGAAGGAAGGAAGAAAGGCAAGCATTTTGAGTTTTATATTGTTACAAATATTGAAGAATGAAAAATAGACATGGGAATGCATCCATAACCATAAATAAGTTGAATTGCTTTCCTTGCTCATTAACTCTCATTTCAACAATATAAAATACCTAAATTAATAAATGCAGGCTGAGTGAACTTACGAACTAATAGCTAACTGAGTTGCTGAACAGTAAGATATTACATGCGAAGGTTACTTTTTGATAAGTTTTACCTCTAAGGGCATGTATTTTTTCATATGGTGCTTCAGAATACCTTTTGTTAAAAGAGTAACTAACTATAAAACTAATTTCCTGAAGTTAATATAACCTTGGAATCAAAACCAATTTCACATGCACTGAACTCTGGTCCCAAATTGCCCAGCATTTTCCTGTTGGGCCTCACAGTAGCACAGACTGCAACTACTCCAATTACAAACATTGTCCTCAGTGTTTTGTCTTTAAGAAGGATCATCACAAAGAAAAGAGCCAGCAGTTTTCCATCAATGACTGTTAAGAGCTCATCTTCCTCACGCATCAAAAAGTACAATTAGTACGTCTATGCCTTAACCTAGCTTCCAGGGCCCCCGCCAGGATTAAAGACTCATTTCACATGGTAGTGACATGTTTGGTAATCAACACAAGGCTGTCTTCCTTTCCTGGTCTCAGGGCACCATACGATACTCCACCAGTATTTTCTGGCAGAACTTCCAAAAGGACTACTTATACTGATACTTTTATCCCAGGTGTTTTTGTAGCAGTAGTTGTTCATTTTGCTGAGGAGAGACAAACAAAACCACTGGTACATGAATATATACACAATATAAAGTGGGATCCCCCTTTTGGATTCCTCACCTACCATTCATGACAGCATGCTTGTTGGTGGTGGGGCTAACTGAAACAATGATGCCTCCTGCATGTTACAGCATCACTATTGCTAAGTATTTTGCCTCTGGAAACTTGGGATAGAAAATAAAGGAGGTGCCCTGGTTTATGCCATATCTTTTCTGTCTCTATATTAAAGTTCATCTCTGGAAGTGAAGAAATAGTATATTAAGATCTATGATGCCTGTGTTTAAGAATACTGAACACTCGTTTCCTCCAAAAAATTTAGGACAGCACCAGTGTCTCACCTACATTTGGTAAAGAATAGAAGCCTCCTCTGGCCTCACCACTATGTCATTCTTTCCTCTAAAGCAAATGCCTTGCAAGATAAAGTATTCTTGCCCTCCTCAACACCTGACCTCATCTTTCTTCTTTGTTTCTGAATCAATAACTAGATTTAAATCTTAGAATATCTTAACTGAGGAAGACTTGTCTCTGATTTGGGAAAACAGAGATTATTAGCAGAACTTAAAAGTAGGTCTTGAGAATGCTACATATCTTCAAAATCAAGATTTCCTGCTGATTTTTTGTGAGCCATTATTTCCTCAAAACGTAGTAGCTTATTATTTTATTAGTAGTGCTTACTTTGAGTGTGTTGCCAAATCATTTATTTCTGATTCATACTCCCTCATATGAAATGACCTCTCACTGATATTTATATTTTGTTCCATCATCCCACTATCTCATCTTGGTACCTGTTGATCAAGTTCCAGATCCTAATAAAAGTTGGATTAGTCTCTGAGCAGTATCAGGACTTTCTCAGTTGAGAGGTGCTGACCTTGAACTTATTCAGTGGTCTAGAATTAATGAAGGGAAGTGATGAAGTGAAATTTCAATCATGAGATCATGAGAGATTAGGCTATTTCTCATCCCTAAAATGAATATTTCTCTTTGAGCAATTATTAGGGCAAAATAATTAAATAAGAAGATAGAACTAGCCATACTATCGAATACTGTCTTCGTTACTTTCTTGTTGCTGGGGCAATATACCCAACATCCATAACCTAAGGAGAAAAGATTTATTTTGGCTCATAATTTTATTTTGGCTCATAATTCATAGCAGTTTCAGTCCATAGTCAGTTGGTTCCAAGGCAGAGTGACATGGCAGAGGGGCATGGCAGAGGAGAAACAGTTCATGGCATGGCAAGCAGGAAGCAGAGAGCCATCAAGAGAGGAAGATATATATATATATATATAATCTTATATATTATATTATGTATTATATATAATGGAGATAATATATAGATATATAGATAATATATATCTATATATAGATATAATCTTTCCAGGCCACAGTGACCAACCTCTTCCCATTTGGCTTCACCTCCCAATATCACACTCAGCTATAAACACATAAGTGGACTAAATCCAGTGCCATATACCCATGATCCAGTATTACACACCCATGATCCAATCACCTTCCCAGATCCCTGCCTATGAGCCGGCTTTGTGGAACATCTTATATATAAAACAAAACAAACTCAGAATAAACAGTTTACTATGTTCACACTCAGATCCTGTACCATGTGAAACACTCTTATTTGCAAATTTTTTATGAGACATTACTCAGTGATATTGAGATAGCTACCATTGTGATTCCACCTGAAACCTTAATTCAACCTGAAAGTTTGTCTCAACTCTTAAATTAAGAAAAATATGTACAATAATTGTTACAATTTTAGAAGCCTTCAGCCCATAGGAACAATTCCCCAAAATTTAAGGAGATAGTCATATAAATTGCAAATATGTTATTTCAATAAATCTGTGGCCATGACAATTGCTTTACTGGGTAGACATCAGCCTTATCTACTTATTATTTTCAGTTTCTTTCTAATTATTTTTCAAATGATACAGTCTTTCGGACAAGAATAAAAACCTGACATAACATCTCTTCTTTTTAGAGGTTTTTTTTTTTCTCAAAAAGATTCAGTATTGAGTAAACAGAGATTAGATTTGCAAGGCAGCGAGAAAAGAAGGTCAGGTTGCTTCTTGAGCACATGTGCTGTGCTAAAATAACAATCTGTTAACAGTCACAGACTGTTTTGTATAACCAAGGCCAACTTGCCTTGGCAATAATACCAAAGTTACTTTTGAAAAGAACTTTTGAAATTGTTGTTTCCTAATAATATGTTCCATGAAAACTAGGGGAAAGTGTTCAATAAATGAAAAACTGTGTTCAATAAATGACTGATGGATGCATAAGGTAGTTTGACAATAGATAGAAGATAGGGAGATGGTGTATACTAATGTTTTGAAATCTGATGAATTATTTGTCTAGAATTTACTTTTATTACTCCTCTATGTTTTCCAAATTAAGGATTTTCCTTTCTTTCAAAAATTTATATTATTTTAATGATAGAACACATTTTCCTTGTTACCCTTAGCAATAAGGATTTTTTAATAATGTATTCTTAGTGTATATAGCTTTGACTCATAATCTTTTATTTTAGGCACACAACTAGGACTCATATCGATATACATATGGATAGAAGTGCTTGCATAGAAAATCTTGTCTTCTGCAATACTGAACGTAAAATTAAAGTCTCATTGCAAGCAGAACTTGGAGAAAAGAATGGAAGATGAAATATAGCTTTTAAAAGAACTATTAAAATATAATGTGTCCATTTTGCTTAAACAATAAAAATTTATGCCATTATTGTACCTTGAATTCTGATTTATTTTGGTAAGCTACTTTAAGACATGTTGAAAGTGGAGTTTAATAGAACCACTAAAACCTAGCTCTTATCTTTTATTACAGTTATTTAACAATAAAGGAATGTTTAAAATCATGAAATATATTGATTCCTCCTAAAATTATGATCCTTAATATAACTCACCACAAGTTTCACTATGTGTGGAAGTCAGTTAATTTATATGTTGAGACATATTTAACTGGAGGAAGAATTTCCAATTGTTCGATTACTCTCTGGAATATCAATTTGTCAGAAACTCTCTCAAATAATCTTTTTCAAGTATGCTTTAACAGGTTGCAAGAGAAAAATAGATACCAAGAAATAAGGTTTCTTTGTGGTGGAAAATATCATTTGATAAGGCAATCAAGGGCACACACATGCATCTGCAAACAATCTTGCAAGTTATCAATAGAATGAAACAAATAAAAGAAGTCAAACAGATCAAGTTATTTCTTCTGTTGATTCATGTTGAAACTCAGGACAAGACTTGTGGTTTGAAGAGGATTTGTTGGGGAGCCATTTATTGAGGTTCATGTTACATTTTTTGATTACACATTTCTATAACTTTCAAAGTGTTTCAAATTTCCTAATTGATAGCTCTCCCCCTTTCCCCCCCCTCTTAAATTCTTTTATTGGTGTATTTTAGATATACAATAAGTTTACATTTATCATTGAGGGCTTGTACTTGTACATGATGTACCTTGGTTCTTATTTTTTCCCCATTCCCTGTGAGCCCTTCCCTATTTACATAGCCTTTGTTTACATTTTTTCTTTTCTCGAAATTTTTCCTCTCCCTTCTTTCCTTTCCCCTTTCCCTCCTACCATCCCTGTACCTTTGAACATTGTCCTATTTCAAATTATCAATTTATAGCAGCACAGTTTGTAATAGCTAAAGCTTGTAAACAGCCCAAATGCCCATCAATTGGAAACTGGATAAAGAAGATGTTTTTTGTTTTTTTTTGTTTTTTGTATTAAATTCTTTTATTGGTACATTGTAGGTATACAACACAATTACATTTCTCATTGGGAATTGTACCTTTGCATAATGCATCTTGGTTCTTATTTTTTCCCCATTCCTAGCCCTCCCTTCATGCCCTCCACCCTTCCCTATTTACAAAGACTTTATTTCCATTTTTTCCATTTCTCATCATTTTTCCTTTCCCTTCTTTCCTTTCCCCTGCCACTCCCACTACCCCTACCCCTTTGGACCTTTTATTCCTATTTTGCATTATCGATTATTCATTCTAATCATTAGTACATTTTAGGTATACAATATAATGACATTCATCATTGGAAATTTGCACCTCTACATAGTCTCTCTTGGTTCTTATTTTTCACCCTTGACCAGCCCTCCCTTCAACCCCTCCAGTCCTCCCTATTTACAAAGACTTTGTTCCTGCTTTTCCATTTTCTCATAGTAATCCCATTCCCTTCTATCCTTTCCCCTAGCCCTCCCACTTCCTTCCCCTTTGCCCCTTTTCTTCCTATTTCACATTACCTATTATACATTTAGTCCTTATTTACAGTTTCAGTTTCTCACACCAGAGAGACTATTCGATATTCACAAGTGTGTGCTATTTATTTCATTTAAGAGTATTGCCTCAATGTGCATCCACTTAGCTATAAATGCCTTTAATTTCTCATTTTTTATGGCTGAGTAGTACTCCATTTTATTTTTAAAAAACCACATTTTCTTTATCCAGTCTCCAGTTGATGGGCATTTGGGCTGTTTCCAAGTTTTAGCTATCACAAACTGTGCTGCTATGAACATGGGTGCACATATATCACTGTGGTATGATTCTTTTAAATCTTTGGGGAAGATCCCCAGCAGTGGAATAGTGGGGTCAAACGGGACTTCCAGTCCTAGATCTTTGAGGTATCGCCATACTGATTTCCACAGTGCTTGCACCAGTCTACACTCCCACCAGCAGTGGAGCAGGGTTCCTCTTTCCCCACAGCCCCACCAGCATTGGTTGTTGGTTGATTTCATGATAGCAGCCATTCTTTCTGGAGTGAAGTGGAATCTCAGCACTGTTTTCATTTGCATCTCTTGAATGACCAGTGATGTTGAACATTTTTTCATGTATTTATTTGCTATTTCTACTTCTTTGTGTGAGAAATGTCTGTTCATTTCAGATGCCCATTTTTGGATTGGGTCTTTAAATTCGGGAGGTCTGATCTTTTGAAGTTCTTTATAGATTCGAGATAGTAGACCTTTGTCTGAGGAAGAGCAGGTGAAGATTTTTTCCCACATTGTGGGTTGTCTCTTCACACTGCTGGTGGTTTCTCTTGCTGTGCAGAAGCTTTTTAATAAGAAGAGATCCCATTTGTTGATTGTTTGTGCTAGTTCACGGGCACCCAAGGTTTTTTCATAAAATCTTTTCCTACAGCAATGTCTTCAAGGGTTCTACCTAACCTCTGTTCCAACTGGTGCAGAGTTTCTATTTTAATATTTAGATCTTTAATCCATTTTCATTTTAGTTTAGTGCATTGTGAAAGATGTAGGTCTAGTTTTGATCTTTGGCAAGTTGAAGCCCAATTTTTCCAGCACCATTTATTAAAGAGGCTATCTTTCCTCCAGTGAGGGTGATTGGCTCCTTTGTCGAAGATGAGATGGCTGAGTGTGTCTGGCGTTGTTTCTGCATCTTCTAATTTGTTCCACTGGTCCTCAAGTCTGTTTCTTTGCCAGTACCATGGTTTTTTTTTTTTATCACAGTAGCTTTGTAGTATAGTTGCAGGTTGGGGATTGTGATGCCCCCTGCCATGTCTCTGTTACCTAGAATTGCTTTTGCTATTCTGGGTCTCTTCTTGCTCCAAATGAATTTCTGGATTGTTTTCTCGAGGTCTATGAAGTATGCTGCTGGGATCTCAATTGGAATTGCATTAAATCTATATAGCAGTTTTGGAAGTATGGCCATTTTCTCTATATTAATCCTTCCTACCCAGGAGCAGGGAATGTCTGTCCATTTTCTGATATCATCTTCAATCTCTCTTTTCAGGGTGTCATAGTTTTCAGAGAAGAGGTCTTTGATTTCTTTCTTTAGGTTGATTCCTAGGTATTTCAGTTTTTTGGATGCTATTGTGAAAGGAATTATTTGCCCTCTTTCTCTCTCAGTGAGTCTGTCATTGGTGTAGAGGAAAGCTATTGATTTTTGTGTGTTGACCTTGTAACCAGCTACTTGACTGAATTTGGTTATTGAGTCTAGAAGACTTTTGGTGGAGTTCTTAGGGTCTTCTATATAGAGTATCATGTCATCTGCAAATAATGACAATTTGACTTCTTCATTACTTATCTTTATTCCTTTTATTTCTTTCTCTGGTCTAATTGCTGTGGCCAATGTTTCTAGAACTATATTGAACAAGAGCGGTGATAGTGGACATCCTTGTCTTGTTCCTGATTTTAGTGTGAAGGATTTCAGTTTTTGACCATTTAGTATGATATTGGCTGTTGGTTTTTCATAGATGGCTTCTATCATTTTGAGATAGAGACCATCTATTCCAATTTTTGTAGGGATTTTATCATAAATGCATGTTGGATTTTGTCAAATGCTGTTTCTGCGTCTAGGGAGATAATCATATGGTTTTTGTCCTTGGCTCTATTGATATAGTGTATTACATTAATTGATTTTTGTATATTGAACCATCCCTGCATCCCTGGGATGAATCCCACTTGATCAGGGTGAATGATCTTCTTGATGATCTTCTGCATTCTGTTTGCCATTATCTTATTAAGGATTTTTGCATCTATGTTCATTAGTGAGATTGGCCTATAGTTCTCTTTTTCAGTTGGATCTTTCTCTGCTTTGGGGATCAAGGTGATGTTTGCTTCCAGGAATGAATTTGGGAGTATTGCATCTCTTTCAATTTCATTGAAGAGTTTAAACAGTAGTGGCAGCAGTTCCTCTCTAAATGTCTTGTAGAATTCAGCAGTGAAGCCATCAGGGCCCAGGCTTTTCTTAGTTGAGAAGTTTTTAATTACATTTTCAATTTCATTGGTTGATATTGGGTTGTTCAGAATTTTTAGGTCTTCTTCGTTCAACTTTGGTAATTCATATGCATCTAGGAATCTGTTCATTTCTTCTGTGTTTTCCATCTTATTGGTGTATAGGTTCTGGAAGTAGGTATTGATGATCATCTGGATTTCTGCTGGGTCTGTTGTCATTTCCCCCTTTTCATTCCTAATTGCATGGATTTCGGCCTTTTCTTTCTTTTTTCTGACAAGGTTTTCTAAAAGTTTGTCAATTTTGTTGATTCTTTCAAAGAACCAGCTCTTGGCTTCATTGATTTTTTGTATCGTTCTCTTAGTCTCCATTGCATTGATTTCTCCTCTGATCTTTATAATTTCCTCCCTTGTATGAGCTCTGGGGTTGTCCGGCTCTTCTTTTTCTAGAAGCTTGAGGTTCAGCATCAGGTTGTTTAATTGGTCTCGTTCTGTTTTCCTAATATGCATATTCACTGCTATGAATTTCTCTCATAAAACTGCTTTCATTGTGTCCCATAGATTCCGATATGTTGTATTGTCATTGTCATTTAATTGAAGGAACTGTCTGATTTCTTCTTTAGTTTCCTCTGTGACCCATTGGTTATTTAGAAGTGTGTTGTTCAATTTTCACATGTTTATGACATTTTTTGAGTTTCTATTTCTATGGATCTCGAATTTCATGGCACTATGATCTGATAATGCACAGGGGATAACTTCAATTCCTTTGCACTTACTTAAACATGTTCTATGTGTGAGTATGTGGTCTATTTTGGAGAATGACCCATGTGCATCTGAGAAGAATGTGTATTCTGATTTTGTGGGGTGGAACACTCTGTAAACATCTGTTAAGTTCATTTGTTCAAGAGTTTGATTGAGTTCTAGTATTTCATTCCTTAGTTTTAGTCTAGTTGATCTATCTATTTGTGACAGTGGGGTGTTGAGGTCCTCCACTACAATTGTATTAGTGCATATATGACTTTTCATGTCCATTAGTATTTGCTTTGTATAGTTGGGTGCACTAGTGTTTGGTGCATAGATATTTATGATTGTCATCTCTTCCTCTTGGATTCTTCCCTTTACAAGGATGTAATGCCCTTCTTCATCTCTCTTAATCAGTGTTGGTTTGAAATCTACTTGATCTGCCAAGAGGATAGCTACGCCTGCTTTTTTTTGGGTTCCTGTCACATGGAGTATTGTTTTCCACCCTTTCACTTTCAGTCTATGAGTTTCCTTTTGAATGAAGTGTGTTTCTTGTATGCAGCATATTGTTGGATTTTGCTTCTTGACCCATTCTGCCAGTCTATTTCTTTTGATTGGTGAATTGAGACCATTAACATTGATGGTTATAACAGAAATGTATTGACTTGTCATTGCCATGACTTTTTCTTTTTGTTGGGTTCTATCCCTCTACATTTAATTTCTTGTCATGCCAGATGGGTTCATTCTGCTTTCCCTCCTGGGGTTGTGATCCTCAATGTCTGTTCCTAGGATATTGTGTAAAATTCTTTGGAGTGCTGGTTTGGTATTCATGAAGTTCTTAAGGTGCTCTTTGTCATGAAAGTATCTTATTTCTCCATCCATTTTGAAAGATAGTTTTGCAGGGTACATCAATCTGAGTTGGAGGCTGTGTTCTTTTAGGGCTTGGAATATGTCACTCCAAGCTCTTCTTGCCTTGATGGTTTGTGTTGAGAAGTCTGCTGTGATTCTGATGGGCTTTCCTTTGTATGTGATTTGTTTCTTTTCTCTGACTGCTTGGAGAACTTTGTTCTTCTGTTGTGTTTCTGGAATCTTAACAATTATATGCCTATGTGTAGATTATTTTTTGATCAAGGCTATTTGGAGTCCTATATGCCTCACTTATCTGTACATCAAGCTCTTTTCCCCTGCTTGGGAAGTTTTCTGCCATTATTTCTGTGAAGAGGTTTTTTATGTCATCTCCACTCTCTCCAGTTTCTTCATTGAGCCCAATCAGTCTTATGTTATTCTTTTTTGCATCATCTAGCAGCTGCTGGATTGATTTCTCATGTTCCTTTATAATTTTGAAGCAATTTTTCTTTTCCTGGTCACTAATTGCAAGCTTATCTTCTATATCTGAAATTCTGTCCTCACATTGGCTCATTCTGCTGTGTAGACTTTCAATGGAGTTTTTCATCTCCTGGAAATCTACTTGCATCTGTTTTAGGGATTCCATTTGTTTCTTATGTTGGGATTCCCTCATGTTCCTGAACTCCTCTCTAGATTTATTAATCATGTCTTGCACTAGGGGCACAATTTCTCCTGTTATCTGAGAAATTATTTCTGATTTCATTTTTTCCAGATCCCCTTTTGTTGCCAGTTCAGTGGGTCCAGGTGGTTGAGTATCAGAGGGTTCCATCTCATTTCCCTTTGGGGTTGCTGTAGGTGATCTGGAAGTCTGGTTTTGAGACTTATTTAAGTGTTTTCTCATTTCTACTGGGGTGGGGGGCTGTTATCGCCTGCACGGATTACCTCCTCTGAGCTCGGTGAGGTGGGACAGGGGCCGGGAGC
This sequence comes from Heterocephalus glaber, assembly GCF_053883595.1. Lineage (NCBI taxonomy): Eukaryota > Metazoa > Chordata > Mammalia > Rodentia > Bathyergidae > Heterocephalus > Heterocephalus glaber. The sequence continues at coordinate 7,812,330 of NW_028258142.1, read as the reverse complement.
AGCGGTAGGGATGGTGACCCAAAAGCCCTTTCCTGTGGGCTGGGAGCAGCCGGATGTATGGTGGCTGGGAAACCCCTTCCTCTGGACCAGGAGCAGTGGGATGTTGGCTCAGAAGCCCCTCCCTCTGGGCCGGGAGCAGTGGGACAGAAGGTGGCCCTAAAGCCCTTTCCTCTGGGCTGGGAGCAGCTGGATGCCGGGTCAGAAGCCCCTACCTCTGGGCCAGGAACAGTGGGACTCGGTATCTTGGTCTGGTGGTCTGGTGTCCTCTGCGTCTTTGTAGTGTGGAATCAGGTGGCTCCCTGTCTGCACCGAGGTGATTCGGTGTCTTCTCCACAACTCAGGACCTTGGTAGGGCATGCACAGACCTGCCTGTCTGCAGCAAGCTGATTCGGTGTGTTCTGTGGGACTCAGGACCTGCCTGTCTAAGATGTGGGTTTTTTTAAAAATGGAGTACTACTCAGCCATAAAGAACGAGAAACTAGAGACATTTATAGCTCAATGGATGCATATTGAGGCCATGCTCTTAAGTGAAATAAATAGGACAGACATGTGTAAATACTGAATAGTTTCTCTGGTGTGAGAAACTGAAAGTGTAAATAATTATTAAAATAATCCCCTTTTTAAACATATGTGAGGAATTGCTTAAGGATGATAAAATAAAACAAATGCATGGCTTAATAATCCATACTAGATAACAGAATGCAATTCTTGGTAAATTATTTATCATAAAAGGTACTGGTTTATTCTTTTTAAAGTTAATCTTTTCTTTCTATCAAATTATAAAAAAGTTAATATCCTGTCTTGCAAATTGCAAAATTATGTATCTAAACAAACAGATCTTTAAAAACAATGTTTAAGAGATAAATATATTTTATATTCCTTCTAATTTTGAAAATTACTGTATTTTAACTTTCCATTGAAAATTTCGCTAAGTATATAGTTCTACATGGACAACTGTATTTCATAAAAATTGATTTTATGCTTTGTAGTTCTGGTCCTAATTGTTATTGGTAATTTTGATACCATACTGACTCTGAAAGCTTTATATATACTTTTCCATCTTTGTGGTGGATTTCAGGACTTCCTCAATTTCATTCATAATGCAGGCAATGAACATATGTTTTCATCTGAAAACTTGATTTTTAGCTCTAGAGAAAGAAGGAAGAGAAACAGAGGCAGAAACTGCACACCAAAATGGTTGATGCTATGAATCTTATCTTTGCCTGTCTGTATTTCTATTTCTTAATATTTTACAAGTTGCATATTCATTGTGGTGATGAAAACATCGACTTTAATAAGAAGAAAGAAATCTATTTATTAAAATGTGTATCTGCTGCATTAACAAGCATCACACATAACACAAGTTTCTGAGGGGTTTTTTTCCCCCAAGTGTCTGTTTTTATCAATTAGGAAAAGTGATGGCATGAACTCCATAGTTTGGAAAAGTACTTCGTCATCTCTCTTTGACAATAATTGAATCATCGCGTTCTTTTCTAAGTCAGTTCCTGGCCAGGGGGAAGGAATCACAATATTTGGTTGAGGAATTAGGTCCCTTCTGTATCAGGGCACAGGATTTCTGACTTTCCCTTTATGACAGGACTTCTTGAAGTTTCTGTCTTGGTGCATAATACTTGAGGCCAGTCAACTTAAAGAAGAAAAGGTTTAGTTTGGCTTACAATTTCACTTGGCCACATCATTTCTGATGCCATGTTAAGGGAAAAATCAAAAACAAAAACACCAAAACTCATGATGGAGACCATGTAGAGGACCAAAGTGGGCCACCTCAGAGAGAAATGGAGAGGTGGGGGGAGAAAGAGAGGGGGGGGGGACTGGAGAAGATGCCAGTGACAAATATACCCTTCAGAAGCATCTCCTCAATGACCGACTGCCTCCAAATAGTCCCCACTTCCTAAAATTTCTACCACCTCCTAGTAATATCATCAGATATGAAGCTACCAGTGGATTAATCTATTGATAAAGTCAAAGCACTCATGATTCACTCACTTCCCCAAAGCTCTACCTCTGAACATTGCTGCATTGTCTTAATCACTTTTCTCGTTTCTCAGTCAAAATACCCAACACTCAAAGTTAAATGAGGAAAGGTTTATTTTGGCTTACAGTTTGTAGAAGTTTCAGACCATAGTTGACTGGCTTCAAGTAAGGGAGGCATGGCATAGGGATACTACAGAAGAGAAACAGTTCTTAGTAGGTAGAAGGCAGAAAAGCAGAAAAGCAGCAGCCTGTACCCTCCCTTTTACCCCTTCCAGGCTACCTGCCCTTTGGTTGGTGCCACCCACACCCAGGGTGGGACACTCTTAATCCCAGTATCACACACTTAATCCCAGAACCACACACTCTAGATCCAGCTACTTTCAAAAAATTCCACCTATTGGGCCAGGGATTTAGTTCAGTGGTTCCACCACCTGCCTCGCAAGCACAAGGTTCTGAGTTCAATCCCTGGTACCACCCCCCCAAAAAAATTTCACCTATGAAACTTGTGGGGACATCTAGACACAAGCCATAACTGGGACCAAGTCTTAAACACATGAGCCAGTGGAGGATATTTCAGATCCCAACTAAAAGTGATGGACCAGTACTTACCATGTGCTGTTTTCCATTCTCTGTTAATGACAGTTTGTATTTGATTACCCTACCCCTTCTAGAAGACAGGTTGTTGTTTTTTTTCTCCCCAGTACTGGGGATAGAACTCATGACCTTGAGCTTGCGAGGCAGGCCTGGTGCCACTGAGCTAAATCCCCAGCCCTGACCCTACTCCTTCTATACCACTGCATATTGGATATATTGAGTGTGGATAATTTTCCTTGTTTCCCTCATAACAGCCCTGTATAAAGAGTAATTTTGGATTTGGTGGAGTAAACTACGTATGTCCATAAGATCCTGAATTTGAAGCTAGAACAATAAAAGGGTGAGGATGTGGGGGTTCGTGGAAGACAAAAGCGACTATTGTATACATGTGTTCCAATATCTGCATAGGATAAGCATAGAAATGGATAGTGTGCATCCAGAGAGGGGTGCTTATAGTCATTGATGGTTGCTGAATCATCATTAATAGTTCACTATGTTTGTAATAACTCTGATTTTATGATGGCACTCATTTCTTTCATGTATTTTAAACAATAAATATTTAAAGTGAGCACGGTGATACCTTAACCACTCCCAATAGTCAGTTGGGATTAGAGTGCATGATTTTTTTCTGGAAAAAAATCTGCCTTGACCTTTAAAAAAGAAATTAGAAGCCGGAAACTTACTTTCTTTTAAATTATCTGTTTGTTATTGTTTTACGAACATTGTGCTATTACTTCTTACAGTCCTGAATCTGACAACAAAATCCCCCTACTGAAGAGAAAAGGAGATGCCAAGAGAGTTAAAATATGAGAACTCAGTACCAGAGAATATTGTGCCTGAATCCTGCTCAACCCTTCAACTTCTTGTTATAAAAAAGATATATTCCTCTATAACTTGTCATAAATTACCTGGTTGTCTCTTAATTTAAACTAAAAATTTTAAAACTATCAACTGATGAATGGATAAAGAAACTAAAGTGCATACACACAATAGAACGCTATTCAATCACAATAAAGAACAAAACCCTGTCATTTGCAATGCCTTAGATGGAACTGGAGGTCATTACGTTAAGTGAAATAAGCTATGCACAAAAAGACAAGTACTACATGAGCTCACTTATAGTTGAAATCTAAAAGAGCTGATCTCACAAGAGCTGAGAAGAGAGTGGTAGTTACCAGAGGCTAGGGAAATGAATTAGGAGAGGTTAAACGATGGTTACAGTTACATAGAAGTGAGAAGTTCTAGTATGTTGTACGGCATGCTACTGTGGACAATGATAATGTACTGTATATTTCAGAATGATATATGAAAAGATTTCAATGTTTTTACTATGAATAAAAGATAAATGCCTGAGGTGATGTAACTGATTTAAACATTACACAATGAGCGAGTTGGGTAGAGCATGCCTGTATACTATGGGAGGCTGAGACAGGAGGATCACAAGTTCAAGTCCAACCCAATGAACCTATTAACTTAGTGAGAAGGCTTCTCAAAATTTAAAAAAATAAATAAAGGGCTGAGGATGTAGCTCAGTGCAAGTACCCTGAGTTCAATCCCAGTGCTACAAGGCATAAATATGCACTGTATGTATGTATTTAAACATTGTGTTTTACAATTGATATGGTGCAATTATTATATTTTTGTCATATTTTAAAATAAATTTAATTTCGAAAAACCTATGGCTACCTAAAAGAAAAATTACCTCAATAGTGCTCTAATGGCTCTGTTTTTTGACTTCTACCTTAACTCTCAGCAAGAACCAAAGTCTGGCCTTTTGCTGCAATGTTCATTTTGCCAGTGTACAAATGTGTCAGCTACAGTGAAGCTATAATAAATCAATAGTTACAATGAAATGGATTACTTAAAACATGAAAGCATTCTTTCTAAGTCGCAGAGCAAAACTTTTATTTTTATTGACCTCAACTCAATACAGAAATAGTTCTAAAATAATTATAGATATGGAGATAGTAGCATGGTACTGCCATTTTATTTTTTTTCTAAAAATAAGGGAAATCAGGAGAGAAATAGGGAGTAGTTGACCCATAATTCTTACTTTCTAGGAAAATATGTCACCTGTATATGGAATCAGTCAATTCACTCAGACTATTGACACTTGTTGAGGTCAAAAAGGGGGAAGGTGGGAGCAGCATGCATAGAAATGCTGTGACCATAAATGTTAAGAAACTAATTCTCTCAATTAAAATTTGAAAAGGAAAATAGATGGATACAAAACATTATATTACATGATTTCTTTGTAGAAAGAAATGATTTTTTATAATATTATCAGCCTAAGGAAAACTATAAACTTCATTTAAAGTTGTTAAATTAAGTAGGCTAACAAAAGAAGTATTTAATTATTTGAAAGAGGCAAGTAATCTATATGGTTTAATTTTTACATTGAATTTCCAAACCAGTAAAAACAAACCAACACAACCTCACATCAGAAACAAGGTGGCTAGTTTGACCTTTAAACTGATCATGCAATTGCTTTTATGAAAAGAAGGGGAGAAAATTATATGATCATTTTAAGAGATACATAAAGATACTAGTAAATTTCAAAGATGATCTCTGTTAAAAATAAATTAGGAGCCAAGTGGTCATTTGAGTTCAATAAATACCATATATCAAAATAATAATATAACTTTATATACTAAAATAAAACTCCTTAAAACATTACTGCTAAATATTGTGTCAGAGGTCTTAGCTAAAAGCAAGCAGAATAGAATGTACCAGAAAATAAACAGAAAATAAAACTGTATTTGATGACAATATGATTATATAAGTAAAAATTCTAGAAGAATCTATCAATAAATATACTATGAAAATGAAGGAGAATAAAATGAGATCACTGACTATAAAAGTTAACACTAGAATTATATTTATATATGTCAGCCTGTAAGAGGAATACATGTTTTGTTCACAAATTTGCACACACAGAGCAAAAGAAATACAATTTTACTAGTATAAAAAAATCCTGTATTCAGAAAAGTCACCAAAAAGGGTACAAGGCCTTTATATAGAAAATAATATATTATTACTGAGAGAAAAATAACACAATTTTTTTAACTCAAAGGTTTAACATTTTCATAGATTAGAAGAATTAATTTACAAAGATATTAAATGAAACTGACAGATTTATCTAAACAATTTATTCAATCTTATAAAAAATCTCAACTGTTTTGGGATGACGACAAACTGATTGTAAAATTTAGATAAAAATGAAAAAAGCCAGGACTATCCCAGCCTTCCTTGAAGAAAAACAAGGAAACAGAACCATATGATTGCTTAGTGATTGAGATTTATTATATCTATGTAATTGACAGTGTGCTTTCAGGGCAAGGAGAGAGAAGCAGACTGGTAAACAACCAGGAGGATCCAGAGATTCTGGACACTTACTTATGATGAAAGTGAGGATTCTAATGTAGACAATGGAGAGTCTTTCCAAAAATAATGCTGAGTATGCCTGTTGAAAACTTCACACATAAAATCTGATTTAAACCCAACTTCAGAACTACTATAAGAAGAAAAAAAACAAGATCCTTGAAGGAAAAATAGGAAAGTAGTTTCATGACTCTCAGATTTGTTAAACTATTAATTGTACACAACATTATTCATAAAGTAGAATAAAATTTTACTTCAATAAAATAAATTACTTTTAGCTAAGTTAACTGTGAATGCAAAGACATTAAATAAAGCAGCAAGCTATAGAGTTGCAGAAGATATTTATAAAACCTATAAAAAAGGGCTTCTCAAACTAAGCAATGAGATAAGAAGAGAGCATAAAAAGGAGCTAAAGATTTAAAGGACTTCACAGAACAGGATACCAGATAAACTAACTTATGAAAAGTTTGCTCAATTACTTTAGTTGTCAAGGAGATGAGAATTAAAATTACAGTGAGGTTCTTCATATCCACCACAATAGTTAAAATTAGAAAAATAGAAGACATCATGCATGAGTGATGAATTGCACTAACAAATAATCACATATACTAGTGTTAGCTGAGTGCATTGACACAATCTCTTTGGAAAACATGTTGCCATATTTACGAGATAGAATATATATACTTCCTATGATCTAGCAATTTCATACTATGTGTGTACCCTCTAAAATGAAGCAAAATGAATATTATTCTCTGTGGAAGTATTTATAATAGTCTAATTTTCCTGTCAATAATAGTACAAGAGAGCCCAGAAATACACAGAGACAAGAGAATAATCTCAAATGGTGCTGGAAAAAGTAGAAGAAAAAGAATAAAATTTAATCCTTATAACATAAAAATAAAAATAGCTGAAAATTTAAAAATTACCTAGATTTGTAGAACTTCTAGAAGAAAACATAAAGGAAAATCTTCATAGCACTGATCTTCACAACAGTTTCTTGAATATGACTGTAAAAACACAGGCAGCAAAAGCCAAAGTAGACAAGTGGGTCTGCTACAAGCTAGACAAAACAAAACAAAACAAAAAGTAAAACAACAACCGAAATTCTCTTCTACATAGCAAAGGAAAAATAGAGTGAAAAGACAAACCATACATATAATGAGATGTAAATGTCCAGTATGTATATAAGAAACTCCTACAATAAGGTAGGTAAGTAATAACAACACGATTAAAATGAACAAAGAAATAGACATCTCTCCAAAGAAAATATATAAATGCTCAATTAGTATATGAAACGATGCTAAACACTAACAAAAAACACTAATCATCAGGGAAAAGAAAATCAAAAACATGATGAGATACAATGTCACAGCTGCTCCCGTAGCTTTTATACCTAAAAACAAAACCAAAAGATAAATGCTATGGAGCTATTAGTACCCACTGTAAACCAGTGATACAACATCAGGAAGACTGTATGGAAGACAGCAAGAAGTTTGCTCAAAAATTATAAATAAAACTGTCACAGGATCTAGTGATTTCTTTGAAGGGCATTTAAAGCAAGGTGTTGAGGAGATACAGAAGAATATTATTTTAAATTATTTTAGCTTGCATATTACAATGTGACCAAAGTACTAGCCTTGGATTTTTAGTTTTACAATTCTATAGGTCCGATTTTGCAAAAGTTTGTTTGTAGTGATTTATTGTCACTTGCACAGGAAATTCCTAATTGATAAAGCTCTATTTGATGTTACTTTTGTGATGGAATCTCCTTCAGTCAGGTTGTGCAGGAATGCCCTAGCATGTAGCCCAAACTCTAGGTTTTGTCCTAATCAGACAAGGTCTTGGAAATGGAAGACACAGATGGTCAGTTTCTTGTTGGGTTATGTGGTATTTTTCCCTCCAAAAGCACCCAGTTTTTCTGGGTTTGAATTGTTACAATTAGTTATTTTTAATTTATTGTAAAGAATATATAATGACATCCACATTCTCCACACATTTTAAGTGTATGCTGTAGTATTTTCAGTGATAATTGAAAATTACCTGCTTTTGCACAGGAGGTCTCAAAAATTTATCAATCTTAAAAAATTAACTGAAATACTATACCCACTGAAAAGCAACTCCACATTTCTCTTCTTAGATGCTTCATATAAATGGAGTACTTTTCCTTCTGTGACTGATTTTGTTCATTTAGCATAATGTTCTCAAAATGCATTTGTTAGGGTTTGGGTCTGGATGTCCTCCCTAAACCTCAGGTGCTCATTGGTTGGACCTAGAGTGTATGACTCTGGGATTGATTCAGGATGCAATGCTAGGCTCCAGGACACTAGGATTAAGGATGTGAGTGCTACCCACTCTAAAAGTAGTCTGAATAAGATAAAAGGGGCAGAAAGACCCTGTTAAACCTCCTTGTTACCTTTGTTTGTTGTTTCTCCCCTGCAATGCTTGTTTGGTATCCCAGTCTCAGAGCTGGCCAATTATGGACTGAAACCTCTATGAACTCTAAGCCAAATAAACCCCTTCCCTTTTAAATTTGATTGTCTAGTATTTTGTCTCAGCAATGAGAGAAAAGTAACTAGCACAGCATTCATTTAGCATATGACAGGATTTCTTTCCCATTTAACATTGAATAATATTCCATTGTATGTCTATACCAACCTTATCTTTAATCTTTCATCTGTCCATGGACATTTAGACTGTTTTTAACTCTTGCCTACTTTACATAATCTTGTCATGAACATGGGAGTGCAAAATTCTCTTTGAGATCCTATTTGCAATTATTTTGGATAAATACCCAGCAGTGGTTTGCCAAATCCTATGATACCTCTATTTTTAATATTTTGAGTAAATTCCATACTGTTTTCCATAGTAGCCACATCACTTTACATCTCCACCAACAGTGTAAAAATATATATACACACACACACATTTGGTAATGATCAACTCAGGGTAATTAATATATTTATCACCTTAAACTTTCATCATCTCTTTAAGGTGAGTAATTAAAATTCCTCTCTTCTAACTATTGTGAGATATGTTATTTGTATGTCCCGTTTTGAGAAATGTCAAGTTCTTTGCCTACTTTTTAATTTGTGTGTGTGTGTGTGTGTGTGTGTGTGCGTGTGTGGGTTTACTATAGATTTGTGGGAATTTCTTACAAATTCTGAATATTAACCCTTTATTAGATAATGAGTAAATATTTTCTATTTTTTAGGATGTTTTTTCACTCTGTTGATTGTTTCCTTTGCTGTGTAGAAGACTTTTAGTTTGGTGTAGCCCCAGATTTCTATTTTTTGTTTTTATTGCTTCTCTTTTAAATTACATATAGAGTTAAATGGGTATTTATGACAGTTGTTTTAGAATCATACATTTATTTATATGAAAATGTAGTTAGCAATTATTAACAGTCATGTATTCTTTTAGGTAACTTACATGTGCTTACATATAAAAGTAAAGAGGTGTATATATTTTATCCATGTTTTCCAGGCGAAAATACCTGGGAACAGTGTATTGGCTGATATAACAAGGAGGCTGTTTTGCTGCAAAATCTGTATGTTGGAGCCTTGAGTCATGTTGCTTCTCCACTACATGATGAGTTGCTTAATTGAATAAATGACTGTATTCATGTGTATATGAGTTAATGACCAAAGAAATGAATAGAGTACTGACATCATAATAAAATTAAGAGGTGATGTTTATCTTTTCAAATAATTGGTAGAATTTTCATTTATAAACATTTTGGGAATAAAAACTAACTTTGGAAAACTGAATTAACAAAAATATATTCTAGATAAATAATAGTGAAAGTCTATTATTTTAAAGGATAAAATATCTTTAGGCTTGTGTACTTGGCAAATAATTGCTTTTATAAAAGTAAGAAAACCAAGTATTGAGCCATAAGTTATTACAGTACATCTTTCATCACAATATAATGCCACAGGCAAAACCCCACCAATTATATGTAAGCAACTGCATATAAATTTATATAAGTGCATTTCCTTGGAATGTGTAAACAGTCCCATGGCTACTTCGTGAATGTGCAAGCTTAAGGCCAAAGTCAATATATTAATGATGGCAATGTGGAAGGCTTGTAATCTTGTTTTTGATAAAACCATTATACTCTTAAAACTATTAGAAATTTCAGTAAGCAAATAATATATTCCATCAATGTTTAAGTCATTTGATTTTGCAATATACTATTTAGCAGTTTAATATCAACTAAAATTTAGAATCTGATTTTAGAGTTTTAAAAACTATGCCTAAAACCAGGAATGTAGCTCAGCAGCACAGCACTTGCCTGGCAAGCTGAGTTTGATTCCTGGTACAAAAAAAAAAAAAATGTCTATGTCTGTCTATCTATCTATCTATCTATCTATCTATCTATCTATTTAACATTCAGCAAGAAAAATATTTAGGAATATTGATACCTTGAGAGCATAATCCATGAAATTAATAGGAAAGTGTATTAATGTATTAGAAAAATACATCGGATGCATTTATTGCATTTGTAATGTCAGAAGTAATATCATACTTCCACTTTTCCCTTTTAAAAATTTGCTTTAAGAATTATCAAATAGCAAAAATATCATTTGGAAGAGTCTCATTTCTGCAGGTGGTGTGTTACAGACTGGCTGGGAGAAGGGCCAGGTGCCTGGAGAAACTCAGCAGGTGGAGGAGGAGGTGGAACCCACCAGTCAGGACTACATCAGACTGGAAGTCTTCATATATTATGTGCTTGTGAGGAGCAGGATGCAAGGCACCTCCTTACCTCTTCCTTCTTTTATACTCTTGAGTTGGATGGTCATCTTTATGACATTATGCCTTTCTATTTTTATGCTCAAATTTGCTAGTTTTGTTCATTAAGACAAAATAAACTTTTTAAAAAATGAAACAAAGCAGATCTAGTGATTACTTTGATCTTTTTTCCCCTGTGTCCGTTGCCTAAGCTCAATTTCTAATATTTGGTGAGAAGATGGACAATGGGCCTGAGTGCTTGCTTCATTTCACAGGCTAAAGAGGTCATGCCTGAACTGCACAGATGAGGTGGTTTAAAATTCCATTTGTCCATTCCATTTTCTGTGTCTAATCATTAATCCATGACATCAAAAGTTGGACTGGGCAAACTGGACCGGTGTTAAGAAGGGTGCACGGTGAGAACTTGGCATGAGTGGAATCCAGGGAGGGAAATGGCTATTTTGTTTTTTAATCAGTTATGTTCCTATTTTGTTCAAAAAAAGATAGGAAAAACTGAATTCTACTCCAGATATTGAAATCTTCATACAGCACTAATTCTTCATTTGAAAGACCCTGTCATTCTGGGGCTAATCTTGGGCTAACAGAGAAAGACACCTTGAGGATACCTATAAAAATATATTTAAATTTACCCCCAATGTACATAAACATGGATAAAAAAAACTAATCTTGAAAGCATTTTAGTGGAAAATGTTTCCACTTCTAATTTTCCCCTTTGTGTTTTTCCCCTAATTAACAGAATTTTTGTTCCTTTCTTTTTTTCTTTTGTTAGCTACATTCATACATTTGCAGTTACACAGACTGCTAGTCTCTATTCTCAAAGCTGAATCTTACCCACTTGCTTACTTCTTCCTATGAGGGAGAAGAATTTAGCTTTCACCACACATTCCTTCCCTGCTTCGTGTTCACAAGTCAACAGCATAGGACTGTCAAATCGTATATCATGATTACCTTTCCTTCGCATTTAAATTTTGCTTTTTGCTACAGCACCTGATTTTTCTTATTGTAAGGTTCTGTTAAAACTCAGCTACATTTGAAAAGATTTGAAGTAGCAGGGATCCTAGGGGAGCCACATTTTTCTTGATGATCTCTGAGTGTTTTGTCCTCTAGCTCCAAACTGACCCAGCTACCCTCTAGCTATACTCCTTACTATTTTCATTCACTGTGGTTTTCAAAGGGATCCTCTGGGCCCCATTTCTTAAGTGTAGTGGATATTTGGCCTTTGTTTCCCTTGTAGCATCCATTCTCCTCCCTGACTGTATCCATGATTGTTTTTTTCATGGAACCATTTTATCTCACTCCCAGTTACTGACTCTTCTCCGGGATTGGCCCAACCTTCATAAAAAGAGGTGGACTCGGGAAGTTTAAGCTATTTATTCTAGCTAATTTTTCCTGCTCCAGTTTTTCCAGCATAACAAGTTTTGTCCAGGAAAATTCAGATGTGAGGCTATTGGTTGTTTTTGGAAGGAGATGGGGGGAGGAGCTTCCCTGAGAACACGAGGCTGAGGGTATTGTCTCTATCTTTTTCATTTATCTGAAGTCAGAAGAAGATAGAGAATCAATAAACAGGTAGATTAGAGGAGAGAATAAAATCAAGAAGTGGGTGAGGAGAGGTGGAGCACTAAAGGGAAAGAATCAATTTAGAATGAAATTGTTTGGAGATAAAACTACACCTGCCCCTAAACTTTAATATGGCACAAATGAGTAAATGAGACCCATCCTGCTTTGATGATAATGATTTGCGTATGCTAGTTTGTATTTGGATTAAAATTGAATTTTAATATGTCAGATCTACCACTCTTGGCTTAATGCTGTTTGACTAGAACATTTTAATGTAATTGTTTGAGAACAGTTTGCAAAAGAAGTGAACTTTCTGAGTTTTTCTATATATGGAAAATCCTTTATTGAATCTTAATTTAATTTATAGTTTGAAGAGATACAAAATTCTAGATTGAAAATATTTTTCCTCAATATTTTGAGTGCAGTTTTAGTCTGGTACTGATAATAAGAAATAAAAAGGACCTATGAGCCTCTTTCTTGTGTAGATTAACTGCATTTTTATTTCTAGAATTATTAAATGAAAAATTTATTCCTGATTACCTGACATTTGATGAGAATGTACTAGAAGGCTTAGATTTTTTTCATCTTTTTAGGCACCTCAATATAGACTTCATGTTGGACCTTCCACATAGATTTGTCATTGACTGGTTCTATGGTTTGAAGAATAAGGCAAGTAAAAGACAGTGAGAAATCTGGTATAACTATAAGGCTTACCTATTGTTAGATTTGGTTTGGAATGATTGAAAGCAAGCTAGAAGTAAATATTCAAAGTAATAGCAGAATTCTAGACTATGGATAGATCTTCTATAAGACAATTTCATTTCCATAAATATTATACCTGAAGTTATATGCCTGGAAAGGGGTAAAGAAGACAGATACGTGACATGCAAGAACATGTGCATGAAAATGGAGTATGATAATTTACAATCATTTATATAGACTTTTAGGTAATTATTCTCTTTTCAGCCCTGATAAATGTCCATCTTTCTGTCCATATTGGATCTGAGCACTAAGTGAAGTTGAAAGAGCAGAAATGGCTAGCAGATATTGGAAGAAGAGAAAGAAAATCTCAGAAGCTAGGGCATATAATGCTAGGTGAGGATAGGATTATAGCAGACAGTTATGATCCCCAAGGAATCCTGAGGGAGGCATCACTAACTCTCATTGAAAGGAATCAACTGGTTGCAGGAACTAGCACCCCTGCATGTTTAATGTGGCTCTCTATTCCAAGCCAGTGTAAATGAAAACAGAAATCATTACAGAATCAGGCAAACAGCAATTCAAACAACAGTAACAAAAAATAGACACCATGTGGTTGGAAGATCGCAATTACAATGGGTTGGAATGGAAGCGATAGAATAGGCCAGTCCTAAGGACAACATAAATGGAAGCCCATCCAAGTACTGCTGAGAGTGTACTAGCATAATCAATCAGGGGATATGACCAGAAGTTTGAAGACAGTACCCAAGTAATCTCAAAATGCTTGCTCAATGTTTGGAACTCGTCTAGTTTTCTGAATTGGAAACTATGGACAACAGAGGAAACTGTCCCCAGAAAGAAGAACTCCACAATATCTTGTCGGCTAACATGCTTAGTAATAATTTACCAGTTCTTTCCCAAAGAGCTCTATAGAAAACCCCTTGGGTGAATGTGTACTAGGTGTATTAGGTTGCTGCGGTTACTGTAACAGAAAAACTACAGATGGAATGACTTCACAGTTCTGGATTCTAGACATCAGAATTCATGGGTACTGGCTGGGTTGTTTCCTTTTGAGAGTATGTTATGGAGAATCTGCTCCGTGGCCCTTTCCTAGCTTCTGGAGGTTGCTGGCGATTAACTTTATTTTGCTTGTGGAACCATCACCCCAATGTCTTCCTCTTCAAATGGGTTCTATTTGTTCTCTGCCCGAATTTCCACCTTTTATAAGGCATAGTCATACCAAATTATAGCCCCCTCTATTCCAGAATAATCTTATTTTAACTAGTTATAATGCAACTAATCAATTTCTAAATTCTGAGGTACTAGAGTTATTATTTCAACATATTAATTTTTGAGGGACACAATTCAACCCTTAACTCTGGAGAAAGTGTGACCACAAATATTTAGAGGGCTGTTGGACATGGTCATTAGAATATGAAGATCCCAAGCATAACCATAGAGCTCCTATATTGGGGACACAGGAGCAAAGTGACAAAGACCCTCACTGGAAAGGGCTGGACAGAGGTTTAGGAAACTGTCCCCCACTCTCAGCTAAGACAGCAGATCAAGAGAATACTATGTTGGCATGGTAGGAATTGCAGAGCTCAGAACCAAGTCTAAGGGTCTAAATGAAGGGTAAGTAAATCATACCTGTGAAATTATCTCATGTTGGGTCAGAAAGCTAAGAATGTTTTTCACATTAAAAAGTTAAAGTAATGACTTTCATTAAGTCAATGTAGCAGAAAGTTGTAGGTTGCTGGTATCTATATTTCTTGTTTACCTTTTCACCAACATCAAGCCATGAATTTATCTGACTTGAATCTCCCTTTTCCAGTCAAATGTCCTGATTCACCTGATTGTCCCTGGTGAGATCACACAATAACCTGAAACCTCCAAATCTAAGTTACAGTGTGCTATTGTTCTCTTTTATGTTTAAGTTAAACTATTATGAGCAAAATCTTACTCTACACAATCAAGATATTTATGAACATGAAAAGTTTTCCAAAGGAAATATGTAAATACTAAGCTATGGATGTAAACATGAAGTGTCTTGAACATCCAATTTCTATTTGTTTCTCTTGGTTGTGATTTGCATGATGCTCCTGCATTATTTTTGCCAACAAGCAGGGAAGCAATGCCCCTATCCTCAAAGAGAAGATGGATGCAGACTTTGTTCATATAATTTTTCTAATGGCACTCTTCTTTGTAAATACTGAGGTAGGGCCTTGTTACGTGGCTACTGAATACTGACATAAATTTTTGTTTGACTTTTTGAACTGAAGCAAACACACATCCTAAATCATATGATTACACACCCAGTTGACTGGTTTAACTTTCCTCTTGTTTTATTTTTGTTTAAACTTTTCCTTTTTAAAGTTAGATTCTCAAAAAGTGACTGGTAGTGGGTATGGTTGGAGTGCACACAGAGAGGTGCCCTGTGGTCTGAGCCTTAACCACATGCTGTTGGCACCCATCTGCAGCAGATGAGTCTAGAAACATATTCTCCGCAGATAGTCTGAATGAGAATGTGGGCCTTTCCCCTTTGTTTTCATCAGCCAGATGAGGCCTTAATTTGGGAAGAAGAGCACTTTATTCTATTGATATTCATTACATTTTCTAATATTCTCTTTATTTTGACCAAACCACAATCTCCTGATTACAACAAGTTACAATAAGTTACTCCATATCATATAATTCTAATTAAAAGCAGTTCATGGAAAAAACCCCAAGTTTTTATTTGGCAGATTTTATGAGTAGAACATTTTAATTAAGTAGAATTTCCAAGGTATATTGATAATAGTATTTGGTTTTAAATTGAGAACAGAATCTCTTTGCCCCATGAGAATGAAAGCAGCACATAAAGATTATATTTTGTTGAGTCTATTTATAAGACATTCCAGTGCAAACAAATGACTTGTATATTTAAGTCATTATCCCCTAAAGTCATGAGATCATTTCTGGCAGACACAGGTACAAGAAGGCTTCTGAAGAATTGGCTGATTCTGTTATTCAACAAAAGCATTTGTTCTGCCAATGTAACTATTGTAGTGTGAGATTTTAGCTGCACTTTGGGAATAAACAAGTTCAACAGAAACATTCTTAGTGATTAGCTTCAGATGAAGATGATTCTTTGCCTTTATTTGCTATTTTTTATGCTTGCCTTTCTAAAGAATTAAACAGATAATCTGCAGGGTGCTGTGATTATTATCTGTAGTATTATTATTATCAGTACTCTCTGTAGGTACAGTTTCATTCATTCTCCCAGAAGCCCATCTTCTTCATTGTCATATCTTTGCCAGAGAGGGGTCAAGCACTTTCCCTGTCATCCTGACATTTTCTGTGCAGAAAGTAAGAACTGGGAAAGATAAGTGACTTAATCATGACAAGTATAGAATTAATGCTGAAGGTGGATCGGAGGACATTTACTCCCTAAGTAGAGATTTGATATGGGAGAGGGGAAAGAAAATTTCACCATCTAAGGAGCTTGTGTCACACATTCAATTTCAAAGTCACAGTAGATTTTAACTGATAGAAGACTACAAATTGTATTTCAACTTTGAAGCATTGATTTTGATAAACAAATGGGTGAATCTTTTGGTAACATGAATAAAAATGAGATTAGATAGTGGAAATAAGATGAAGTCAACCAAGGTAAAAATTACTATCTCTTTCCTTCCTTTATTTTTTTTCTGATAAGAGCACTTAGAACCTGGGCATTATTAATGTTCAATATCAAAAGTACTCTCTCATAAATACATGTTTTATACAATTTGATAGTAGAACAGCAATTGATTTATATTAGTGTATGTTCAGTGAAAATTTTATTTTCATTTGATTATAAAGTCTTCTTTTAGTGCATTACCCTTAAAGAGGTGATTGTGAGCCTCATGCTGTAACCATGGAAATAATATAGGTTAAAAAAAATGGTAAATGTTATAAGAATTTGCAACAAATCTATCTCCAAATATGATAGGCACTTTACAACTCCCTGAATTTTATTAAAAAATGCTACAATGTAAACATTATATTTTCTAATCTCTTTAGGTTTATACCAAGGTACCTAAGGGCAGGTCACTACATGGATTTATGAAGAATTCAAAACAAATTTTGGCTGAAACCAAGAATTATTGAAATTTATGTAATTATTATAAATATCCAAAAATGCAACAAGCACATTTAATGAGATAGTTTATTTATTAATGTGCTTATTCTATCTATTGATAGGACTTCAGGAACCTACAGGGCAGGCTCATAATTACATTGTTTCTGTCTACATTGTTATAAATGGACTGAACATTTAAAGTACAAGGTATCAGTCAACACATTCAAAATATTTAATTACTATAGGCAATATTTCATGTAATTAACATGAAACATCAAGCCTTTATGTAGCTTTGATGATGACCTACAAATGATGAGAAATTGACATTTTTATTAATATAAAATAGAAATATTCACTAGAATCTTCTGTGAGTTCATGAAACTGTAAACCATATCTTTTTAAACATGGAGATACTTGTAGACAGGTACAATGTCCCTAACTCCAAAGAAATAAACTTCAAATTAATAATATTTTAGGTCCTGATCAGATAAAATTTAGCATCTCCAAACTGTTAATATTTAAGTGAGATCAGATTTATCCTTTTGTCATTTATATTATTTATTCAAGTGTACAAATTTTCTAGTTCAGACTTTTATATTTAGTTTAGATATCCAACATGCCTTTTAACATACTAATTATGATTCAGTTTACTCAGTGTATCTTTTGTTGTCCAAAACAGCATTTTGATTTATCTATTTTTTCCAATAAACCAAATATTATGTTAAGATCACAAAACAGTAGAACAAGTAATTACTTCTGAGATTCAGAATAACATGCTCTTTTAATTAAAGCAAGTATAAGTACTAATGACTTGCTATTTAATCACTTACTAAATGTTTCCCCAGTCATGAAAAAGTTGCTGTAAAAAGCATATTATTGTTTTACATTTATTTGGCTAATAAGCCTCAAGGATAAACACTACTAGTCAAGAAAGATAATGAAAGAATTCTAGGAAATTATGAAAGAAGCGAAAGAAAATGCCAAAATTTATCATAAAAGAAATGAACACCAATGGGAGCTGTAGGGGGTTTAGTGTCTCCCCAAAACTCATGTCCACCTGGAAAACTAAAATGTGACCTCATTTGGAACAAGGATCTATGCAGAGGTCATGAGAATGAAGCTGTTGAAATTAGATCACTCTAGAGTAGAGTGACATCTCTTCAACCCAGTGACATGTATCCTTGGAGGAAACTAAAGGAGAGGAGAGAGACACGGAGTATGAGGCTGTGGAAGATGAAGTCAGAGACTGGGGGAGATTTACAAGGTAAGGATCACCAAGGATTGTTAGCAGCCACCAAACAGAAGCTAGGAGTGAAGCACAGGACAGCTTCTCTCTCTCAGCTTCCAGAGTAGTCACCTCGGCCAACACTGATTTTGGACTGTATCTTAAACTGTGAAAGACTAAATTATTTTTTACAATCCTTTTTAGGAATTTGTTAAGACATACATAGAAAACTAATACAGGAGCATATCAACTAGAATTTATATTTAGCATCTACTTTCAGGATATTTCAAGTAGAGAAAAAGACACGCTGACAGGAATATGTTTATTATCAATCTCCTCCAACTTCATATTTATTCACAAGTTTCTGTGAATTTTGAAAGTTCATGTGATCTTTATGTCTAAGATAATTTTTAGTTCCTATCCATTCAAAATTTTACAATACATTAAAAGCTAGAAAAACAAAAAAATGGAGCTGTATTTTAACTTGGATTATTAGACGATAGTGATGCAATTTCTGATGTATTTCTTTTTTATGTCTTGATATACCGTTTTATTCTGATTTATTTAACTTTAAATGAAATTTTAAAGTCAAGTTTACTGCTGACTATTTTCTTGGAATACCAGGTAAACTTTTTCAAAAATTTTACTATGCTTGTGTGTGTTTGTTAATTAAATATTTCTAGTTTAGGAAACTAGGTGATCTGGATGGTGGTAGATGTGAGAAGTAGATTTCCTAGTGCCTTCTTTAAGCCTGATTGTAATATAAATCATAACATTAACTTAAATAAGACCGGCACAAAAAACAAAGGCCACATGATCTGAATCATATATGGAATCTAACAGTTGACTTCATACAAAGAGAAAGTAAAATAGTGGTTACCACAGGCAGGGTGGTTAGTTGGAAGGGAAAATTAGAAGTTGGTTTAAGGTTATATATAATTGTACTTAGGAGGAATACGTTCAAGAGATCTGTTGCACAGCATGTAACTGCAGTTAATGATGATCCATCATATTCTTGAAAAATACAAAGAAAATGGGTATTAAGTGATCTCATTATTAAGATTATAACTGGGGAAATACATTGATTAATTAATCAAATTTGACCATCTCACAACACATATATACTTCAAGATATCATGTGTATAATATTTAGAATGCCACTTTTCAGTTTAAAATTTCTTTTTCAAAATTAAAACAAATCTAGGTTTTAACTCCTTAAAATTTCTTACATATGTATGAGGAATAGATCCTTAGATATTCAGAAAACAACTAACAATTTGAAAAACTGCTTTAAAATTGAGAACGAATATAATTTATACTTCTGACAAATAAGTTGCTATTTGAAAAAATAAAAGAATGGATCATCTTAGAGTTAAAAACATACCTCTTGTCTCTTTCCTCTTTCCTTTCTTTACCTCATCTCTTACTTGCCCCTCCTTCTTCATCCCCACTGCACTTCACCTATCAGCAACATCCCTTGCCCTTATGGGACATGACTTCCTCTTGGCACTCCTCTTTTGTTGGCCTGTTTTGTAAACTCTCTTTGACCTTTCCTCAGCAATAGGACTTTTACAAAGAAGAGGTTGTGCTCCCTCAAAATCTCTTCTCTTTAAGAAGGCTGAGCATGTTGCACATAGTTGCCATGTGCCTCCTCGTTTGGATCACCACCCACCTCCCCCATCTGCCAATTTTCTTCAGTTGCCTCTGGTATGTCACCTTTCAAGTAAAGTATCAGCACATGATCTGTGCCCCACGCTATTTCTGGTGAACCCACTCTATGAGGTATGCATGTATATGCTGTCCATTACTCACTCATTTGAGCCATAGTTCACAGCTCTCCCTTGAATCTCATTGTGTTTCTGACAACTCCAAACCTACTCTGCTCTCCAATTTTCTGTTTCTGGTTGGTCAAATAAAATCTCTGTATTAGTAATTGTCAACTTATTCCCCTCACACCTGTCATTAAGTCAATCTGCAAATATTGTGACCCTTTCTTTGAAGCCCACACAGAGAGGTATTTACCGCCTTTTGCAATGTGTAGGTCCCACTGTCATTCTGGGATTGTGCTGTGATACAGCCGCCCTCCAGAACATTCTGATTTCTCTAATTGTGCATTATCTATGTTACAACCACAATGCCTAAGCAAGCCATGTTCTTCTACCCCTACAAACTCTTGAACTGAGTTTCACCTCTTCCGGTTCCTAAAATTGAGTTTTGCTGAGCAAACCCTTGTCACTTTTCTGATATGATCTCCTCCATTTGTCCACCTCGTTCACCTTGACAGGCAGGCTTAAGTCCCTCTCCTAAATGTTCGCATTACTGATTTCCCAAGATAGGCCTGAGTTCTAGTCCAAGAAAGTCAAGGTATCTTTCTCCTTTGCTTCTCCCAATTCCCCATCTAAATGTTACATTATCAGCAAAGCTTTCTCTAAATACTTAATACATGAGAGTAACTTCCACATCTGTAGTTTCTTTTCTCTCGCACTCTACTTTGCTTTTTCATGAGGGTCCTGCTCATTGTTTGGTATACTAGATATTCGCTTGCTCATTTCTCACTCATTTTTCTGTCCTATTACAATATAAGATCTTTGAGGGCAGGAAATGTACCAATTTAATGATACACCATCTCTGTTATGTTAGTGTCTTGTATGCAACATTTGTCTTGCATGAAGAAGAGCGTAATTTAGCTCATAAATTATTTGTTGAGCACTTCTCAACACCTAGTCTGTGGTAGTGCTAGAGAAATCAGGAAAAACTAGAGACTGACATCTAGATCTCTCTAAAATTCAAAATGTATAATAAGTAATGTGAAAAAGGAAAAAAAGGTGCAAAAGGGAAGAGAAAGTGGGAGGGGTAGGGAAAAGGAAAAGGGAATGGAATTAACATGAGAAAATGAAAAAATGGAAACAGACTTTGTAAGTAGGGAAGGGTGGAGGGGTTGAAGGGAGGGCAGGATATGGGGAAAAATAAGAATCAAGATATATTATGCAAAGGTACAAATCTCCAATAATGAATGTCATTATATTGTATACCTAAAATGTGCCAATAAAATTTTTAAAAATTAAAAATAAATAAAAAATAAAGTTCCACGCCTGCCTTTGGAACCACAGCACCTACAATGGAACTATTTAGGCTCCTGTCTCTCAAGCTTATCTTCACTGAGCTGCCGTAGCATCCTTTGTCCACACGAACATCTTTACTTTTTTCCTAGAGATATTGACCTATGATATTTCTATAGGTCTGGTTTCCAGTTGTGAGGATAGGAATAAACATTCTGCGCATCTCCCCTGGTTTGATCTGTGCCTGACAAATCTCAGGTTGACGCCAGCTTCATCTTTTCCACATTC